>NC_087185.1:8285000-8295000 GCF_035594125.1 Scylla paramamosain
GAAGTGAAAAAAGAAAGAAAGAAAGAAAGAAAGAAGCATGTTTTCCCTCATTGTGATCACATGTTTACGCTATTCTTTTTTTTTTCTCTCTCTTTTCGTCGCTTAGAGTAAAAACTTCCCTTGCACTGTCTTGGGGTTCACATTTTTAAACGTTTTCTTCTTAATCTTCATACGAACGGTAAAGAAAAAACAAGTCCTCTGTCGTTTAGGGATCAGATTTTCAAGTTTGTTTTTGTTTTCACCCGAGAGAGAAAAGTAAGGAACAAAAACCCACATCTTATTTACAAACGTCCACACTTTTTTATTTTTTATTTTGTTGAACTTCAGGGAAATTGTTAGAAAGGAAAAGTCAAGAATGAAAAAAGAAATAGGATCTTATTTCTTCCTACTTTTTTTCTATTTTCTTTTTCCTTTTCACCTTCACAGTCACGCACAAACCACCTGCTTTATATATTGAGGTTCACATTTCCAAAATTTTTGTATTCACATTAGCAGAAGACATTGAAACTCACCTGTCTCGTAGGCTTCACGTTCTTATCTCTCCATCTCACACCTGATACTTACAAAAGAGATACCCTGCCTCTTACATTTCACCTTTGGATTCACTCTACTTGATCTGCATTTCTTAAGCATATTTCTTCCCCAATAACTAGCTTAATTTTTCACCTTAATTAACTTACATTTTCTCGGTTTACTGTTTCTTTTACCTTCACACCTGAGAGATCCTCGCCGATAACTAGCTTAATTTTTCACGTTAAATAACTCGTACTTTCTTAATTTAATATCGCACCTGAAAGTTCAAAGAAATGTTCCTGCTCTTTGTTTCTTGTTATGTATCTCATTAAGCTTCTATATTTATCTAGCACTTTTTTTTTTTAGCAATAACTAGCATGGTTTCGCATGTTAATCATTGTTATTTTCTTAACTTAGTTTTTGTTATCACACTTTTTACCTTCAACTTCATTTTTTCACATTTTTTTTGAGATATTTCGTAATTTCTCACGTGAATTCATTTTTACTTTCCTAATTGAGTTGATCAGCCTGCCTTGCCTTACATATTTCCTTGTTTAACTACATTTTACTACTTGTGCGTATTTTTAAACCAATAACTGACAAACTTCCTCACTCATACAAATTCACTTCTCTTCACTGCTTTATATACTTCGTCATTTACTTTCAATTTCACTTTTCCATCTCCCACGCATACTTCCCTTCCAATAACTATCTACATTTCTCACGCTAATTCACTCTTACTCGCTTAATTTACACGTACATTTGTAGAGCGCTGTGTCCACTAAATTTCCCCCTCCCTAGCCTCAAAGTTAAGGGTCTTGCGTCCCCTCTGTGGCAGGCCGGGGTGGCGAGGGGTAGGTGGGGAGGAGCCTTCTCACGTTACTGTTCTTACTTCGCACCGCTGGGGAAGACAAGTGGAGGTGCTTTAAAACAAGGAGTATTATGTTACCTGGTAGTCTTGTGTTCTCCTCCTCCTCCTCCTCCTCCTCCTCCTCCTCCTCCTCCTCCTCCTCCTCCTCCTCCTCCTCCTCCTCCTCCTCCTCCTTCTTTTAGTATGAACTATCAAAGTCATTAAGATATGAAATATTGAATAAACTAACACTACCATTATAAGAGAGAGAGAGAGAGAGAGAGAGAGAGAGAGAGAGAGAGAGAGAGAGAGAGAGAGAGAGAGAGAGAGAGAGAGAGAGAGACCTGGCTGAACGAATCCTCAGGGCTAAGAAGCATTTTAGGAGATATTACACAGCATGAAAGAGAGAGAGAGAGAGAGAGAGAGAGAGAGAGAGAGAGAGAGAGAGAGAGAGAGAGAGAGAGAGAGAGAGAGAGAGAGAATGTAGGAAAATTAATCTGACAAAAGGGAAGCAAGGGAAAGGTGAAATAGGAAGCAGGGGAGAGAGAGAGAGAGAGAGAGAGAGAGAGAGAGAGAGAGAGAGAGAGAGAGAGAGAGAGAGAGAGAGAGAGAGAGAGAGAGAATACATAATTCTCTGGGTTGCACTGGCTTGTCTCAGGATTTCTCTCTCTCTCTCTCTCTCTCTCTCTCTCTCTCTCTCTCTCTCTCTCTCTCTCTCTCTCTCTCTCTCTCTCTCTCTCTCTCTCTCCTGTCTATCCTCACTTTTCATCTTGTTTATTAGATCTCTTTGTCCTCTTCATTCCTTTCCCTCCTCCTCCTCCTCCTCCTCCTCCTCCTCCTCCTCCTCCTCCTCCTCCTCCTCCTCCTCCTCCTCCTCCTTCTCCTCCTCCTCCTCCTCCTCCTCCTCCTCCTCCTCCTCCTCCTCCTCCTCCTCCTCCTCCTCCTCCTCCTCATTTACATGTACCCCGGTTCACTGAACTCGTGTTGATGCTCTTGTTTGCATTGAGTGGTTAAGAAAAAAGTAGGTAAAAAGGGAAGATCTGTCGCTCATATTAGCACGAGAGAGAGAGAGAGAGAGAGAGAGAGAGAGAGAGAGAGAGAGAGAGAGAGAGAGAGAGAGAGAGAGAGAGAGAGAGAGAGAGAGAGAATTATATCTTTTCCTAATTCCATGAAGCTGAGTTGAATATAATGGCAAGAAAATGATCTAAGAAATGGGATAAAATTTAATGACTTGTAAAATGGAGAAAGAAAAGATGCATGCAGTCTTTATCCCCTGCCGAGAGAGAGAGAGAGAGAGAGAGAGAGAGAGAGAGAGAGAGAGAGAGAGAGAGAGAGAGAGAGAGAGAGAGAGAGAGAGAGAGCTAAAAATAACAAAATATAGTAGACATTTTAGACACTTCAGAGGGATACAAGTGAGAATTCTGAAAAATACCTCGAAAAAAATACTTAGACAGGAGTGAAAGTGTGGCAGCTTGGGAGAGAGAGAGAGAGAGAGAGAGAGAGAGAGAGAGAGAGAGAGAGAGAGAGAGAGAGAGAGAGAGAGGGCGGTGAAGGGAATGGCGTTAAAGGGAAGGGCGTTAAAGGGTACAGGACAGAAAGCAAGACATGTAGGTGTTGGTGTGTTGAAAATAGTCGAAGATAAAAAAAAAGTTTTGACTCAAGGGAAAAAGAAAACGCAGAAGCGAGGAGAGAATGGGAAAAAAACGTATTGAGGTTCGGAAATAAAAGTAGAAGGTAAGAGAAAAATGAGATGATGTTTAGATGAAAATATTGGAAGAAAATGGGGGTTTTAATTCAAGGATTACCAAAACGTAGAGATGCAAGAAAACGGGGAAAAATGTATTGAGGTTTGGAAATAAAAGTAGAGGGTAAGGAAAAAAAATGACACGGTGTTTATTTGAAAATATATTAAGAAAAAAAGATATTTGGTTCAAGGATTACGAAAGCAAGTGAGGAGGGGAAAATGGGAAAAAATGTGATGGGTTTGGAAATAAAAGTAGAAAGTCAGGTAAAAGTGAGATGAGGGTGTTAAGACGAAAACATACAAATAAAAACAAGATATTTGATTTGATGTTAAAAAAAAGGTGAGGAGAAAATAGAAAAAAAGTTCAGGTTTGGAAATAAAAGTAGAAAACAAGGAAGAAATTAGATGAAGGTGCTAACTTCTAAATACACAAAAGAAAATAAGGTTTGAGGAAAAAGAACAGAGAAGCGAGGAGAAAATGGGGAGGCATGTATTAAAGCTTCGAAATAAAGGTAGGAAGTTAAGGAAAAATGGAGACTGGTGGGAGTAACGTAGAGAATATAGGAAAAAAAAAAAAAAAGAAAATATATTGAGATTTGAAAATACAGCGGAAAATGATAGAGAAGGAAAAGATGTTGGTGCTGAGGGGAAAATAGGCAAAGATAGAGAAAAAAAGGTGTTTAACGTATATAAGAAAAACAAAATATAGAATGGAGAAAATTGTAAATGTATTGAAGTTGAAAATAAAATGAAAGTTGAAGTACAAGAAGAAACACAAGAATTAAACTAAAAAAAAAAGATACTTATATGTTGGTATGACAGAAACAGAAAAGCGAAAAAAAGGGTATATATTGGTTTGAGAGGAAGAAAAATTAGTAGTGAAACAACGAAAATACTGAAAAAAAGTCTAAAAAATAAAGTAACAAATAGTGGAAGGAGACAAAGCTGAGGGGCATGAAGGAAAGCGTACATGTCTAGACCAAGATAGAAAAAAAGTTACTGATTCAAACTAAATAGAAAAAAAAGTTAAAACGAATAGGAAAAAAGTTACTGATTGAAACTAAATAGAAAAAAAAAGTGAAAACAAATAAAAAAGCCTGTGAAATTTAAAGTAAAGTAAAAAAAATGCGATGAAAGGAAAATTTAATGGTAAGGAAAAAGAGCAATAGATGTTTGATAGATGAAAAGAGAGAAATATGAAAGAAAATATTCAATCTAAGGAAAGGAAGAAAAGTAAGGGGAACACGGTAAACTACTGATCTGTGATAAAAAAGAAAACGGTAAAAAGGGAAAGACGTAGAAAAGAAATCACGATCATTAGTCTCTCTCTCTCTCTCTCTCTCTCTCTCTCTCTCTCTCTCTCTCTCTCTCTCTCTCTCTCTCTCTCTCTCTCTCTCTCTCTCTCTCTCTCATACCGCAGTTATCAGGTATATCCTATCCATTTAATGTTCTCCTCCTCCTCCTCCTCCTCCTCCTCCTCCTCCTCCTCCTCCTCCTCCTCCTCCTCCTCCTCCTCCTCCTCCTCCTCCTCCTCCTCCTCCTCCTCCTCCACACACACGAGAGAGAGAGAGAGAGAGAGAGAGAGAGAGAGAGAGAGAGAGAGAGAGAGAGAGAGAGAGAGAGAGAGAGACGGTTGATAATCAGACCTAAGATCCCGCATCTGTCAGAGAGAGAGAGAGAGAGAGAGAGAGAGAGAGAGAGAGAGAGAGAGAGAGAGAGAGAGAGAGAGAGAGAGAGAGAGAGAGAGACGGGAGGGATAGTGCGGGGAAAATATTGAAGGTATCCAGGGAAAGAGAGAGAGAGAGAGAGAGAGAGAGAGAGAGAGAGAGAGAGAGAGAGAGAGAGAGAGAGAGAGTTTGTGGAACGCTGTTGATAAGTTACTATGGCAACCAGAGGATGTTCGACACAAGGAGAGGGGAGAGAGTGAGAGTGAGGGGAGAGAGAGAGAGGGAGAGGGAGAGGAGGGTCAGAAGGAGGGGAGTGTTTAGTCGTTGCTCTTGACTCTTCATATTTCTCTCTCTCTCTCTCTCTCTCTCTCTCTCTCTCTCTCTCTCTCTCTCTCTCTCTCTCTCTCTCTCTCTCTCTCTCTCTCTCTCTCTCTCTCTCACCACCTGCTCTCCCTCTGTTAAGGAGTTAATTCACCTTCATATTCTGCCTGTCGTTGCTGTCTGTTTGTTTATTCGTATGTTTGTTGATGTGCGGTGTGTGTGTGTGTGTGTGTGTGTGTGTGTGTGTGTGTGTGTGTGTGTGTGTGTGTGTGTGTGTGTGTGTGTGTGAATCCATGCAGAGATATCAAGGTTCTTTTCTTTTTTCGTTTTCTTTTTCTCATATCCTTCCGTGTGTGTGTGTGTGTGTGTGTGTGTGTGTGTGTGTGTGTGTGTGTGTGTGTGTGTGTGTACATAGCGTGTGGACAGTTCCCTGTACGTAATTGATTATATGTGTACGGTCCTGCTGGCGTGAATGTTGCGTGAGAGAGAGAGAGAGAGAGAGAGAGAGAGAGAGAGAGAGAGAGAGAGAGAGAGAGAGAGAGAGAGAGTTAATGCGGCTTAGGCAAAGTAGCGAAGGAAGGACACGTTCTATTGACTGAGAAAGAGAGAGAGAGAGAGAGAGAGAGAGAGAGAGAGAGAGAGAGAGAGAGAGAGAGAGAGAGAGAGAGAGAGAGAGAGCAGGTGAAGGAAGGTACCATTTAGGTCAACTGGGTACATGTATACAATGCTTGCCACGCCCTCTCACTCTATTCTCTCTCTCTCTCTCTCTCTCTCTCTCTCTCTCTCTCTCTCTCTCTCTCTCTCTCTCTCTCTCTCTCTCTCTCTCTCTCTCACCTGTGGAAATCAAGCAGGCAAGGAAATAATCATTCAGGTCAAAATGATTACAGGTAAAAAAATTCGAGTGTAATTCTCTCTCTCTCTCTCTCTCTCTCTCTCTCTCTCTCTCTCTCTCTCTCTCTCTCTCTCTCTCTCTCTCTCTCTCTCTCTCTCTCTCTCTCTCTCTCTCTCTCTTGATTAATGTGTCGCTAGTTAATGGAATTTTTTGTTTGTTTTCTTTTTCTGTTTTCCTTGTGTGTTTGTGTTTACGTGTCTGTTTGTTTGTTTGTTTATATGTCAATTTGTTTACACACACACACACACACACACAGACAGACAGAGAGAGAGAGAGAGAGAGAGAGAGAGAGAGAGAGAGAGAGAGAGAGAGAGAGAGAGAGAGAGAGTACCCTAACGATTTATGGCGTTTCTTTTATAAACATTTTTTGTCTTCAGAGAGAGAGAGAGAGAGAGAGAGAGAGAGAGAGAGAGAGAGAGAGAGAGAGAGAGAGGCGGTTGTCATACAAGCAATTATATGGATGACAATAAGGCTGACGGATGAGAGAGAGAGAGAGAGAGAGAGAGAGAGAGAGAGAGAGAGAGAGAGAGAGAGAGAGAGAGAGAGACTTACCCACCTACCTACTCTAGTTTCGGTCTTGGGGTCTGGTATCGAACTCTCTCTCTCTCTCTCTCTCTCTCTCTCTCTCTCTCTCTCTCTCTCTCTCTCTCTCTCTCTCTCTCTCTCTCTCTCTCTCTCACCACCGCGGGCAGCCACACTCCCTTTGTCTCAAGAGCAAGCTTTGTTTCCTTTGTGCATTGGTAATCTTAAGGAAAAAGAAAGAAAAGAGAGAAAGGGAAAGAAAAATTAGAAAGCCTAGGTAATCTCACGGAAGGAAAGTAATAATGATAATGGTAATAATAATAATAATAATAACAATTGCACCAATAATAATAATAATAATAATAATAATAATTAATAATAATAATAATAATAATGATAATAATAATAATAATAATAATAATAATAATAATAATAATAATAATAGTAATAATAATATGAGTAAAAGTAAGAAATGTAAATTATCATCATAATTTCTTTTTTCCTCTTTTTTTATTGACATCCATATTCGTCTCTCTCTCTCTCTCTCTCTCTCTCTCTCTCTCTCTCTCTCTCTCTCTCTCTCTCTCTCTCTCTCTCTCTGACCGCGATATGAAACTATAAATATTTTTCGAGAGGATTTGTTCGGGTTCGAGGCTTCAAAGTTGCTTCGCTTTGGAGGATTCGAACGTCTGGTTGGGTTGTTCTGAGAGAGAGAGAGAGAGAGAGAGAGAGAGAGTGTGGAACGGGTTTTTACCCACGCGATGAAGGAGAAACGATAGGAAAAAGTCAAAAACAGGAAGGGAGAAAAAGAAAGTAAAAATAAATAAATAATAATAAAAAAAGAGGATTGGTATTGGTTGATTGGGAGCACGACTTGTCCCCAGCGAGGATCTGATTGGCTGTGGCGAGTGTGACGAGGCAGGTGATTGGCCAGGACGGACGTGTTAGGCTGACGGTGATTGGTGCTGAGGACTGAGGGTGGAGGAAGAAGGACCTGGCTTATATATTTATCATCCTGGGACAGAGAGAGAGAGAGAGAGAGAGAGAGAGAGAGAGAGAGAGAGAGAGAGAGAGAGAGAGATTGTAATGATCACTATATATTGTGTGTGTGTGTGTGTGTGTGTGTGTGTGTGTGTGTGTGTGTGTGTGTGTGTGTGTGTGTGTGTGTGTTTGTTTGTTTGTTTGTTTGTTTGGCTTGGAGAGAGTTGCTTGGGCTGGATGGGCGTTGGATGGTTTGATTTGATTAGGTTAGGTTAGGTTAGTTGTTTGAGCAGTGTTAAGGTTGTGTTAGGTTGAGGTTGGACTGTGGTGGGTGGGTGGGCGTGTGTTGTGGGCGGGGAGGGTGGCTACAAAAAGCAGGGAGGGGTGAGGGCAGGGTTGGCAGTGACACACAATATTGGCGCGCACGCCCACACCTCGCTGTCAATTCTTTGTGGCTAGTTTCCTGTCTTTTTTACCGCGATTTTTCCCTGTTCCCTCTTCCACCCTTCATTCCTTCCTTCTCTCCTTCCTTCCTGATTTTTCCCTGTTCCCTCTTCCACCCTTCATTCCTTCCTTCTCTCCTTCCTTCCTGATTTTTCCCTGTTCCCTCTTCCACCCTTCATTCCTTCCTTCTCTCCTTCCTTCCTGATTTTTCCCTGTTCCCTCTTCCACCCTTCATTCCTTCCTTCTCTCCTTCCTTCCTGATTTTTCCCTGTTCCCTCTTCCACTCTTCATTCCTTCCTTCTCTCCTTCCTTCCCGATTTTTCCCTGTTCCCTCTTCCACCCTTCATTCCTTCCTTCTCTCCTTCCTTCCCGATTTTTCCCTGTTCCCTCTTCCACCCTTCATTCCTTCCTTCTCTCCTTCCTTCCCGATTTTTCCCTGTTCCCTCTTCCACCCTTCATTCCTTCCTTCTCTCCTTCCTTCCCGATTTTTCCGTTCCCTCTTCCACCCTTCATTCCTTTCTTCTCTCCTTCCTTCCCGATTTTTCCCTGTTCCCTCTTCCACCCTTCATTCCTTCCTTCTCTCCTTCCTTCCTGATTTTTCCCTGTTTCCATCCTGTATTCGCTCCTTCATTTTGCCAAGTTTTCCTGTTTCCTTCGTTTCTCTATTCATTTATTCCTTCATTTTCTCGATTTTACCCTTCCACCATCCATCCTTTATTCTTTCATTTATTCATTTTGGCAGTTTTCCCTTGTTTCTTCCACCATTCTTTCATTTTTTTTTTCATTTTACCATTTTTCATGACTACCACCTCTTCTTCATTGTGTTCATTTTTCCTTCTCACAGTTCCATTCTTATTTACTTTTTTTTTCTTTTTTTTCATTACTTTTTCGTTTATTTATTGCTTTTACTTAAGTTTTTTTATCGTTTTTTTTGTGCACATTCCAACCATTTTTTATTTTGTTTTTATGCATTTTATTTTTACTTTCTTAATCTTGTATTTATATGATTTTTCTTTGTTATTTCCTTCCTTCCTTCCTTCATTCCTTCCTTCCTTCCTTCCTTCCTTCCTTCCTTCCTTCCTTCCTTCCTTCCTTCCTTCCTTCCTTCCTTCCTTCCTTCAATTTTATTGCCTCTTCCAATTTAAGTTTCTTCCTCTTGACTGCTACCATGCAATCTCTCTCTCTCTCTCTCTCTCTCTCTCTCTCTCTCTCTCTCTCTCTCTCTCTCTCTCTCTCTCTCTCTCTCTCTCTCTCTCTCTCTCTCTCTCTCTCTCTCTCTCTCTCACGGGAGTCGTCTTCTTTCAAGGGTGGTCTTAGTACCTTTTTTCCTCCTTTCTTCCTCTCTTTTCCCCCTTTCATTATTTCTGTTTTTCTTTCTTGATTCTCTTTTTTTTATACTCCTTTCATTCCTGTTCTCCATTTGATTTCGTTATATTTTACTTTTATGTTCTAAATACCTTTATCCTTTATCTTCCCTCGTGACACTCTCTCTCTCTCTCTCTCTCTCTCTCTCTCTCTCTCTCTCTCTCTCTCTCTCTCTCTCTCTCTCTCTCTCTCTCTCTCTCTCTCTCTCTCTCTCTCTCTCTCAATAATTTTAATTTATTTTTTATGATATTCTTTTTACTCTATTCTCATTTATTTTTATTCATTTATTTTTTATTTGTATATATGTATCTATATATCTATCTATCTACCTTTTATCTATCTATCTATCTATCTATATATATATATATATATATATATATATATATATATATATATATATATATATATATATATATATATATATATATATATAGTTTGGCGGCATCGCTAGTTTGTTTTAATTCTAGGACAATTTTTTAAATATATTTAGGCATACCATTTTTTTTCTTATAGATAAATGAGATGATTTGACGTTTGTTTTTTATTTATTTATTTATTTTTTTCTCGTTTAGGTGAGCTGTGTGCCAAAAAATAAGTGCATCCTGGTTGACCCAAATGTTTGTAAATTATCCAGTTTAATACAGTGTCTCCATAATTCTCTCTGTTAGTATGTCATAGGAATGTGGAACAAGATAATTAGA
>NC_087185.1:8300000-8307500 GCF_035594125.1 Scylla paramamosain
TATTTATTTATTTATTCATTTATATATATATATATATATATATATATATATATATATATATATATATATATATATATATATATATATATATATATATATATTTTTTTTTTTTTATTTTTTTTTTTTATTTATTTTTTTTTACTGTACCTGCATCTTATAAATCATGTAATTGTACCTTGTCTTTACATTTATCTGATTCATCTTCATCTGGTCTCACCTGTATGATTAGAGTGTTTTATCTTAACCTTGCACTTCTTACTTGTATCTTCCCACGAGTGTATAATTAACATTCCTTTAGTTATTCTATCCTTCCTATTTAAGTTTATTTTAACAGTTTACATAAGAACAAAATATAATAATGGAAACTGCAGGAAGCCATGAGGCCTACACTTGGCAGTCCCTGTGCAACACTTGCTTACCTGTTTGCACCTGTTACCCCCATCCGTGAATTTGTCTCCTTTTTCTTTCTCTTGTTGCCATAGTACTAACAACCCAATTACAGTGTGTTTTCATTCGTCTACCACTATTTGAGAACCAGTTTCTTTTTCCCTTTTTAATGTACCTCTGTGAAGCCTAAACCTGTTATTTATCTTGCCTAGATTACTGACCCTTAGGATTTTGTTCGTCGTGTCATGTCATGTTCCTTATGCCACTTAAAGACCTCTATCAGATCGCTTAATCTACGCCTCGGTAAGCAGTGTTCATTGTTACACATGTTCTTTTATTAGTATTATTTGTGTTTTTATTTAGAAATGTTCGTCCTTGTTATTTTTATTTATTTCGTTGTTACTTTATGTTCTGTTATCAGTATGTCTGTATGTCATCACTTTTGATTTAGGAACATTTGATATTATTATTATTTTTTTTTTTTATTTGTTTTATTTATCTAGTTTTGTCAGCCATGTCTCACCTACCTATCTCCTGTTTTGACTTAGAAATATTTTACCTTATTTTCTGGTGCATTTCATCTTTTGTGTATCTTACCTGTGTCTCACCTGTGCTTAGGAATACCTTACGTATTTTCTGGAGCGTATTACCTTCTGTACCTCACCTCACCTGTCTCACCTGTGCCTAGGAATATTTTACCTTAATTACTGGAGCGTATTACTTTGTGTACCTTACCTCACCTGTCTCACCTGTGCCTAGGAATATTTTACCTTAATTACTGGAGCGTATTACTTTGTGTACCTTACCTCACCTGTCTCACCTGTGCCTAGGAATATTTTACCTTAATTACTGGAGCGTATTACTTTGTGTACCTTATCTCACCTGTGTCTCACGTGTGCCTAGGAATACTTTACCTTATTTTCTGGTGCATTTCATCTTTTGTGTATCTTACCTGTGTTTCACCTGTGCCTAGGAATATTTAACCTTTTATGGATCGTGTTACCTTGTGTACCTTACCTCACCTGTGTCTTACCTACATCTCTCTAATTGCAGGTGAGTAGCGAGCTGATGGGGGAGGCGTGCGAGACTACAGGAGAGACGAACCCAGTAAGTACTTCCCTCAAGCGGGACTTTTCCACTCACTCAAACTCACTCACTCACACGCACACGCACTCACTCACCCACTCACTCTATTGTCTTTTTTGTGATTTATTTTTATTTTTTTTTTCACGAATTTGAACTCTGCCACCACCACTATACGGCACGTTCTCCAGTTTTATACGTGCGTGCATGCGTGCGTGCGTGCGTCGTGCTTGCTACTGCCTTGCTATGACGCTTTTGGCCGCCGCTGCACACACACACACACACACACACACACACACACACACACACACACACACACACACACACACACACACACACACACACACACACACACACACACACACACACACACACACACACACACACTTAAATGACATGTGTATACGTCACGACACACACACACACACACACACACACACACACACACACACACACACACACACACACACACACACACACACACACACACACACACACACACACACACACACACACACACACACACACACACACACGCCATTTTTCGTGCACACTTTCACAAAATAATCTAAGTCACACGCAAATGCACGCACACGCATGAATTTGTATTTTACCCTTTACCCCTCCTGACACACACACACACACACACACACACACACACACACACACACACACACACACACACACACACACACACACACACACACACACACACACACACACACACACACACACGAAAGAGGAAATAGAAAAAGGAACAACCGTGTATGGGTGGATGGTTAACACACACACACACACACACACACACACACACACACACACACGAACGCTTGAGCTTGAATAGTCCCAAGAACACAATGTTATCCCCCCCTCCATAGACCCCCAGATTCATACATTTGCGGCCCCCCCTGCCCCCAAAGTGCCCCCCTTACACACGTGCTCTCCTGTAGCTTGCCTCTCGCCCTTGGTAAGTAACGGCATCTGCCCTTATATTTGTAGCCCTAAGTGTGTGTGAGAGAGAGAGAGAGAGAGAGAGAGAGAGAGAGAGAGAGAGAGAGAGAGAGAGAGAGAGAGAGAGAGAGAGAGAGAGAAAGAGTTCAGCTATGTATATTTGTTTGCCCAGATTTTTTGTATTTTTTTTTATGTATTTGTATATAGTGAACTTGTTGCTTTCCTATTTTTTTTTTATTCTTTTAATTAACATTTTTTTTTCGGTGTATTTTCTTTCAATTAGTTTTTTGGTAAGCTTGATTAGTTTACTTTTTTTTTCGGATGTTTTTATTTAAGAAAACAAAAAAAAAATGTAAGTAATTATTCGTCCCTTCTGAATGAAATACAAAAAATAAAAGTAAAAAAATATCGAATCCAACTTTTCTAATATCGTAGGTTTTTGTATTTTTTCCCCAATTTTCAGTAAAAAAAATAGTTAGCGCTGTTTTTCCCCAATAGTGTATGTTTGTTTGCTTAGCTTGACTGTTTGTTCGTTTGGCCTCAGTTGTGATTGACTACAGGGCGGCCTCGCTAACATGTTATAGGGAGAGGGGGAAAAAGGGGAAAAAAAAAGAGTAGGGGGAAAGAGGGAGGGAGTGTTTGGGGAGGAATCCTGATATTGGGCACATACTGTATCCATTTTTTATTTATTTTTTTTATTCTTTATTTTTCAATGCAATACACGTGAGTCTGATTCAGCTTTATATATTTTCATTCTACTTTTTTTCTTTGTTTTTGTTTAGTGTGATTGAATTGTGGGCAGGAACATCCGGCGGTGTTGTGGTTGGAACTGTGGTTAGCGAAATTGTGGTGGTGGTGGTGGTGGTGGTAGTGGTGGTGGTGGTGGTAGTGGTGGTGATGGGCGTGAGGGCGGAACCAGCTTGTGGCTTGGATCAACACTATCATTATCTCTCTCTCTCTCTCTCTCTCTCTCTCTCTCTCTCTCTCTCTCTCTCTCTCTCTCTCTCTCTCTCTCTCTCTCTCTCTCTCTCTCTCTCTCGTGTAGACGCCGGGTGTTACAATTAGGGTGTGGATCACGCCCACAAGCACTCCTCCTCCTCCTCCTCCATAACTGCTGGCAAGGAAGAGCTCATTCACACGCCTTTTTTTCCCCATCTCCTCCTCCTCCTCCTCCTCTTCTTGTTCGTTTCGTCTATTCTTACATTTCCTTTCCTTTCCCGTTTGATATCTCTCTCTCTCTCTCTCTCTCTCTCTCTCTCTCTCTCTCTCTCTCTCTCTCTCTCTCTCTCTCTCTCTCTCTCTCTCTCTCACCCCTAGGGTAATATCAAGTTTATTTTAACAACTAAGTAATTTAAAACCAAAGATATTACGGCATTTACTGTCAGAGAGAGAGAGAGAGAGAGAGAGAGAGAGAGAGAGAGAGAGAGAGAGAGAGAGAGAGAGAGAGAGAGAAAACACGTGCAGTGATAAAGCAAGCTGTTTGTTCCGAGGAGAGAGAGAGAGAGAGAGAGAGAGAGAGAGAGAGAGAGAGAGAGAGAGAGAGAGAGAGAGAGAGAGAGAGAGAACTACACACAATTCTCTCTCTCTCTCTCTCTCTCTCTCTCTCTCTCTCTCTCTCTCGTCTTTGTGGGACAGAGTTGAGGAGCAATGCGGCGGCCATCTTGTTTTCCTTAGCGCGTTGGACAGCATATGCCTCTCTCTCTCTCTCTCTCTCTCTCTCTCTCTCTCTCTCTCTCTCTCTCTCTCTCTCTCTCTCTCTCTCTCTCTCTCTCTCTCTCGGGTTACTTGTATTTTTTATAAAAGATCTGATAAAAGTAATATATTTGGTGCAAGAGGAGGAAGAAGAGAAGGAGGAGGAGGAAGAGGAAGAGGAAGATTATTATTATAAATGAAGAGGAGAAAGAAAGAGTAGAAGCAAAAGTAGACACGTGCAAGAGGAGAATTTGAATTATGTAGGAGGAGGAAGAGGAAGAGTGGAGGAGAATAGAGGAAGAGGAAGAGCAGGAGGAAAGGTTGTGGGGAAGAGGAGGAGAATAGGGAAAGAGGAAGAGAAGGAAAAATTGATGCTGAATAAGGGGAGGAGGAAGAGGAAGAGTGTAGGAGAGCAGAGGAAGAGGAAGAGATGGAAGAATAGATGCTATGTAAGAGGAAGAGGAAGAGGAAGAATAGATACGGAGGAAGAGGTAGATAGGGAAGAATAAGTACTGAGGAAGGAAGAAAAGGAATAATATTTGATGAGGAAGAGGAAGAAGAAGAAGAGGAATAATGGATGCTGAGGAAGAGGAGAGATAAGTGATAGGAATTTGAAATACTCGTATTTAAGGAGGAGAAGAGGAAGATGAGTAAAAATAAAGATACACAAAGAGAAGTAGAAGAAGAGAAAAATAAAACAAACAGTAGTAGAGGAATAGAGGAGAAGGAGGTGGAAAGAATAACAAAGACGAAAGAAAGAGATGAAAGAGAACAGGTAGATGATTTGTAGTATTAAGGGAGAGAAAAGCGGAAAGAGGAAGAGGGGAAAGTGAGAATAAACATGGGGAAAGGAATCAGAGAGAGAGAGAGAGAGAGAGAGAGAGAGAGAGAGAGAGAGAGAGAGAGAGAGATAGAGAGAGAGAGAAAAATAAACACGTTGAAAGAGGAATCATGAGAAACATTAATGAGAAAGATGAGTTGAAGAGAAGAGAGGAGGAAGAGGAGGAGGAAGAGGAAGAGAGAAGTATCGTAGTTTTGATGAATATTGATTTTTGTGTTAAGCTGTGGCTGTCTGGCGCTTGTGTGTGTGTGTGTGTGTGTGTGTGTGTGTGTGTGTGTGTGTGTGTGTGTGTGTGTGTGTGTGTGTAATACCGCTACATGTTAATTCGTTCTTCTGTAGCCATGGTAACGCTTTGTTCTCTCTCTCTCTCTCTCTCTCTCTCTCTCTCTCTCTCTCTCTCTCTCTCTCTCTCTCTCTCTCTCTCTCTCTCTCTCTCTCGTGCAACATGCCACGGTTTTTCCTCACTACCCTTCTCTTTTCCTCTCTTCCCCTCTCTTCCCTATCCTCTCTCATTCTTCCTCTCTCTCCCCTTCTCTAATTCTCCATTTTTCTCCTCTTTTATTTCTATTTTCTTCCGTTCCTCTTACAGTGTTCTCTCCTTATCCGTCTCTCTCTCTCTCTCTCTCTCTCTCTCTCTCTCTCTCTCTCTCTCTCTCTCTCTCTCTCTCTCTCTCTCTCTCTCTCTCTCTCTCTCTCTCTCTCTCTCTCGTCTTTAGTCTTATTCAATCCTCCTCCTCCTCCTCCTCCTCCTCAGTCTCAATCAGTCCTCTTCTTTCCTCCCCTCGTCAAGTCTGTTTCTCCTCCTCCTCCTCCTCCTCCTCCTCCTCCACCTCCTCCTCCTCCTCCTCCTCCTCCTCCTCCTCCTCCTCCTCCTCCTCCTCCTCCTCGTTACCTTCAGTACCTCATGCCAAGGGAAGCAGATTCAGAGTTTGAAGAAGGGGAGACGACGGCCTAAGTACCCTCTCCCTCTCTCCCTCTCCCCTCTCCCTCCCCTCTCCCTCTTCCTCTCACTTCTTTCCCCTCTTTCTCTCTTCCTGTGTCCTGTTTATCCCTTCTCTTCCCCTCTTTCTTGATGTTTATTTGTCTCTTTACTCATGTTGTTCTTAACTTCCTTTGTTATTTCTCTCTTCTCTTTGTCTTCCTTTATTGTCTGTTTTCTCAGTTTTTTCTTTTTCCTTTTTTTCTTAATTTTGTCGTTTTTTTCCGATTTTCTGCAGTTTGTCTATTCTCTTTGTTCTGTTTTTATTTTTTCTCCTCTCTTGTTTATTTCTTATCTCGTGTTTTTCTTCTTTTCACTCATCTTTTTCGCTAATATTCAATCTTTTCCTCTTTTCTTCACCCCTATTCTCGTTTTTCTTCCTTTCTCTCGTTTTATTTTTTGTTTCTTTTATCTTCGTCTCCCTTTTTCTTAATGCTACTTTTATTTATGATTTCTTTTGCTCCTTCCTAATTTTTTCCTCTTTTCTCTCATTTTCTTTCATTTTCCTTTTTTCCCCTTTCATCTTTTCTCTGTCCTTTTCCTTTTACTTGAATCACTTTCCCTTCATCAGTTTTGTCGTAATTTTTCCCCCTTTTCCTCATTTTCCTTTTCATCATTTAATTTTTCCCTTTCCTCCTTTCTCCCTTCCCTTTTCCCTGTTTACTTTTTTCCTTTTTCCCTTCCCTTTGCTTTTCACTCATCTTTTATTTTTTTCCTGTTTTTTCCCTCTTCTCCCCTCTCCTCTCCTTCCTCTTTCTTCCTGCTCCTCACTCTTCCCCTCTCCATCCTTCCCTTTCCCATTTCCTCCCCTCTCTTCTCGCTCTTCCCTTCTCCTTCCCCTTCTTCCCATCTCCTCCCCTCTCTTCCTCTCCTTTCTTCCTCTCTTTCCCTCTCTTAACATCGTCCCTCCTCCCTTTCTTTCTTTCCGTTTTCATCGCTTCCCATCCTTGTTTTTCCCTCTCCTCTCTCTTCCTCTCCCCTTTCGTTCTATTTCTTTTCTTTTTATCTTTCACCGTCCTTCTCTTCCCCTTCATTCCTCCCTTTTCCTTCCCTTCCCTGTCTTTCTTTCCCTATTTCCTCTGTTTCTTCTCCACTTCACTTATTTCCTTCTCTTTTCCCCTCTCTCTCATTCCCTCCTATCCCATCCGTCTCTCTCTCTCTCTCTCTCTCTCTCTCTCTCTCTCTCTCTCTCTCTCTCTCTCTCTCTCTCTCTCTCTCTCTCTCTCTCTCTCTCTCTCTCTCTCTCTCTCTCTCTCTCTCTCTCTCTCTCTCGAGGTAAGATTTGTGTCGGATGGGATTTTAAAGGCGTGACTGGCCTTCCAATTGTCGGGAAAGCCACATCATTATAGTCTCTCTCTCTCTCTCTCTCTCTCTCTCTCTCTCTCTCTCTCTCTCTCTCTCTCTCTCTCTCTCTCTCTCTCTCTCTCTCTCTCTCTCTCTCAGTGTTAAGTTATTGCAGGAAGAGGGAGAGAAGTTAGTGTGAGGGGAAAAAAATGGTTGATGGAGATAGAGAAGGAAGAGGGAGGAGGAGGAGGAGGAGGAGGAGGAGGAGGAGGAGGAGGATTGG
>NC_087185.1:8315000-8327500 GCF_035594125.1 Scylla paramamosain
TCTTTTTTCCCCTCCCTACCTTGCCCCCATTCCTTCCTTCCTTCCTCAATTTTTTTCCTTCCCCCTTCATTCCTCCTTGTCATGTTCTTTTCCTTCCCTCGTTCTGTCTCGTTACCCTTTCCCCCTCTTCCTCTCTTCCTACATTCCTCTTCCTCAATCTCCCTTTCTCCCTCCTACTACTTCCGCTCTCACTTCCTTTATTTATGTTTCTTCTCTTTTTTTCTCTCTTTCTCTCTCTCTCTCTCCTTATCACGAAAAATACCTCTTACTTTTCTTTTTCCTTTTTTTTTTGTAATCCTCTCTTCTCCCTTGCTCACTTTTTTCCTTACCTTTCCTTCTCCTCTCTCTCCCTTCGTGTCTTTCATTCTTTCCTTTTTTCCTTTCTCGTTTCCTTTTTTTTTTTTTTTCTTTTATTCTTTACCAGGTGATTTGTTCAAACATATTTTTACACTTTCAAAGGAGAGAGATTTTTATCAGATTTACGTTTAGTTCTGCCACAAATTTCTCTCTCTCTCTCTCTCTCTCTCTCTCTCTCTCTCTCTCTCTCTCTCTCTCTCTCTCTCTCTCTCTCTCTCTCTCTCTCTCTCTCTCTCTCTCTCTCTCTCTCTCTCTCTCTCTCTCTCTCTCTCTCTCTCTCTCTCTCTCTCTCTCTCCTGTAAATAGTAGGCCTGGTGTAAATTTAGATGTACGGAACGTGGGTGATGTTAATTAGAGAGAGACAGAGAGAGAGAGAGAGAGAGAGAGAGAGAGAGAGAGAGAGAGAGAGAGAGAGAGAGAGAGGGAACTTGTTTACGTAGAGGTTGTGAGGCTGATAGGTGGGTCCCCCCTCTCTCTCTCTCTCTCTCTCTCTCTCTCTCTCTCTCTCTCTCTCTCTCTCTCTCTCTCTCTCTCTCTCTCTCTCTCTCTCTCTCTCTCTCAGTAATTGATTAGCACCTGAGGAATCTTGTTTGGATCAGGTTTCCTCTCCCTCTCCCCTCTCTTCTCTCCTCTTACCCTCCCTTCTCCCTTTCCCTCTCCTCTTACCCTTCCTTCTCCCTTTCACCTCTCCCATTAAGATCATGTCACCCTTTATCTCTCTCTCTCTCTCTCTCTCTCTCTCTCTCTCTCTCTCTCTCTCTCTCTCTCTCTCTCTCTCTCTCTCTCTCTCTCTCTCTCTCTCTCTCTCTCTCTCTCTCGTCTTATTAATTGATATGAGTGATGAGATTATTTTCCTCTTTTCGTCCCTTTATTGTTGTCTCTGTCTCACTTTTCTCTTATTTACGTCGCCTTCTCTGTCCCTTCATCCTTCTTTATCAACAACATTCTTGCTCCCATGTCCTCCTCCTCCTATTCTCTCTGTCTATAATTTCTTGATTTTTTGTTTCGTTGTCTCTCTTTTTCTCTCCCCATCTATTTCCTCTTACCTTGACGTCCTTTCTCTACTACCCGTTTCTCCTCCTCCTCCTCCTCCTCCTCCTCCTCCTCCTCCTCCTCCTCCTCCTCCTCCTCCTCCTCCTCCTCCTCCTCCTCCTCCTCGTGCGGTGCGGTGTGTCAGTCATGCGATATTTTAGAAGCAGGTATTCAGATCAGCTGATGCCTCTGTACCTTAGTGAATAAAACTGGTAATAATAATAATAATAATAATAATAATAATAATAATAATAATAATGGTAATAATGTTAATGTGAATAGGTTAATCTTTACCTTTTTTGGCGTCTACTACTACTACTACTACTACTACTACTACTACTACTACTACTACTACTACTACTACTACTACTACTACTACTACTACTACTACTACTACTACTTTGCAGGCTGTATCGTGTTTTAAGTTTCCTGGCATGCTCATCAACATCAGTCACTATTTTTCACTGCAGTTGTGAAAAGTATTGCATGCAGCTTCTCAAATATCCTGTCTTATTGTTAGATGTCTTGAACGCTTTTTTTTTCCCCCACCTTTTATAGAAGTGTCTCATTTATTATTTCTTTAGTGTTATAAATTCTTTCATGTGCCGGGTTTTTTTTTTATCTATTTATCTATTTAATTTTACTTTTTTTTTTTTTTAAGTGCCAGTTTATCTTCCCTTAGCATGTGTTTTCTTGTGCATCTCTGAAAATTTGTCTTTCTATATCTAATTTTTTCTCTCTATACCTTTACATTTGTCGTATTTATTTGTATATGTAATGTGTGTATCTCTATACCTACATGTCTTTGTGTTGTGTATGTGTGTGTATACGTATGTGCTTTCCAAGAGTTCCAACATATTTTCGTGTCCATATCTCCCAAATTTCTGTATCTCTATCTATAAAATTTAACTCGTATCTTGAACTCCTTTCTCCTCTCACACATCTTTAAAAATTACCTCTGTTTGTCTTGCCTATAAAACGTTATCTCTCCCTGCATCTCTCGTACCTTTATGACGCTTATTACCGTACGTGGCGGCGGCGGCATCGCATCTGTTTACAACTTCGTACCGCGCGCGAGATTGTCGAACTTTGTCTTTTTATAAAGGCGGCGAGGCTTGTGTGTGTGTGTGTGTGTGTGTGTGTGTGTGTGTGTGTGTGTGTGTGTGTGTGTGTGTGTGTGTGTGTGTGTGTGTGTGTGTGTGTGCGTGCGCCTCACCCGCGTCAGGGAAGGGATAGTGAGGAGGAAAGTTTTGCTGCATGGGAGATGGAAAAGAAGGGGAACATAGCACAGGGGGAGAGAAAACGTGAGGAAAGAAGGGAGGGGAACTGTAGTAAAAGACGAAAGTTTGAAAAAAAGGCATATACGCAAAGAAGAATTGAGGAGCAAATAGATGGAAAGATGAGATGATGGGAAAAGAAGAGAAACCAAACACTGGGAAGAGAAAACTTGGGGGAAAAAAAAAACTTAGTAAAAGACCGAAAGTTGAAAAAGAAGGACTTATACACGAAGAAAAATTGAGCAAGAAAAGAAAGAAAGATGGGAAGATAAGATAGATGGGAAAAGAAGGGGAAGCAAGTGCAGGTGAGAGAAAATATGGAAAAAGTGAAAAAAAAACAGTAAAAGACGAAAAATTGAGAAAAGGTCATACACGAAAAGAATTGAAAGTAAAGGAAGATTTATTGAGTAAAAGTGAACTTCAAAAAGGCGGACCATCATAGAAACTGGGAAAAAAAGGGGAAAATATAATAAAAAAAATAAAAAATCTAAGTAAAAGAAGAAAAACAGAAAAAAGAAGAAAGGTTATAAAAAGAACGAAAAAAAAGGTGTATGTGTGTGTGTGTGTGTGTGTGTGTGTTTATGTTTGTGTTTGCGCGCCTGTATGAGCGTTAAAGTATTATAATGATCACCACAAATAGCCCTCAAGAAACATCATATTAAGGGGAAAAATACCTAAAGAGCCGTGAAGTGTCAGAAGAAGAGGAGGAGGAGGAGGAGGAGGAGGAGGTGGAGGAGGTGGGGGAAAAGGTGACGAGATTAGGAAGAGGGGACGCGGGGGTGGGTGAGGGGAAAGGGGGGATATCAGGATGGATGAAGCTTACGAGTTTTCTAGATGAGTCAGTTTGGTTGTGAAAGAGAGGGGAGAGTGAGAGTGGGAGAGGGGAAAGTGAGAGGAGAGAGAGGGAGAGGGGAAGGGAGGGTCTGGCAGGGGTTGGTTTGGGTATTGGAACATGCAGGTCACAGGGGCACCAGGTATCTCTCTCTCTCTCTCTCTCTCTCTCTCTCTCTCTCTCTCTCTCTCTCTCTCTCTCTCTCTCTCTCTCTCTCTCTCTCTCTTTCTTTCTTTCTTTCTTTCTTTCTTTCTTTCTTTCTTTCTTTCTTTCTTTCTTTCTTTCTTTCTTTCTTTCTTTCTTTCTTTCTTTCTTTCTTTCTTTCTTTCTTTCTTTCTTTCTTTCTTTCTTTCTTTCTTTCTTTCTTTCTTTCTCTCTCTCTCTCTCTCTCTCTCTCTCTCTCTCTCTCTCTCTCTCTCTCTCTCTCTCTCTCTCTCTCTCTCTCTCTCTGTCTCATAGATTGCAACATTGAGAAAGGACATGGGTGGTAGACATTTCTCTCTCTCTCTCTCTCTCTCTCTCTCTCTCTCTCTCTCTCTCTCTCTCTCTCTCTCTCTCTCTCTCTCTCTCTCTCTCTCTCTCTCTCTCATTGGCTCACGTCCTTTTCAGCTTCCAATCATCATGTCTTCCTCTCTCAGTCCCTCAACCTCTCCTTTTACTCTCTCTCTCTCTCTCTCTCTCTCTCTCTCTCTCTCTCTCTCTCTCTCTCTCTCTCTCTCTCTCTCTCTCTCTCTCTCTCTCTCTCTCTCTCTCTCTCTCTCTCTCTCTCTCTCTCCATCTCACGTTACTAAACAATTGTATTATACACTGTTAAAGAACTTTTCCTGTACAACTCGCTAGCACATGAGAGAGAGAGGGAGAGGGAGAGGGGAAGCAGCGAGGGAAAAAGAGGGGAGGGAAGTGCAGGTGTGGTCTGGGAGAGGGGAGTGTGGAGGTGTGTCGCAGGAGTAAACATATTGGTGTGCTTTTTTTTTTGTTTTAGTTTTTCTTTTCTGTTTGAAGTCCCGTAGTACATGTAAGTATATTAGAGAGAGAGAGAGAGAGAGAGAGAGAGAGAGAGAGAGAGAGAGAGAGAGAGAGAGAGAGAGAGAGAGAGAGAGATTAAGGGGTTTCAGGTTGGAAAAACAAATGAAAGTGTTTTGGTGAGAGATAAGCACCGGTGAGATGTATAGCTAGAGAGAGAGAGAGAGAGAGAGAGAGAGAGAGAGAGAGAGAGAGAGAGAGAGAGAGAGAGAGAGAGAGAGAGATCAACCAGTCAGCCAGCCAGCAAACAAGTACAAAACACACACACACACACACACACACACACACACACACACACACACACACACACACACACACACACACACACACACACACACACACACACAGCGTAGTATTATAACCCAAATAAAAATAAACGGCAAAAAAATGACACCCACGAAATGACTCAGGTACACCTCACCACCCCTTCCCCTCTCACTCTCTCCCCTCACTCTCCCCTCATGCGCTATTAAGTCCCCCCTCCCTATCACCCCCTCCCCCTACAATGAACTGCTCAACTTGGCAAGCAGTTAGGCAGACAAGCGCCGGGCAGGAAGAGGGGAATGAGGTGAGGGGAGAGGTGAGGGGAAAGGTGTTGCAATGAGTGAGGGACAGGATGGCAGGTGTTATAGCATAGTTTGTATTAATTAAGAGTGGCAGTTAGCTCTTTGTAGTTGTTTAAGATGTGTTTTAGCGCTGTATTACTCAGAGATTTACAGGTTTGTTTGTGTGTTGCAGTGTTCGCGTGAGTGATTTAGGTGAGTCCAAGCTCCCGGTAAAATTAGTGAGGTGGCTACTGGGTGTTCCTCATGGTGGTGGTGGTGGTGGTGGTGCTACTGCTATTATTACTACTGCTACCTCTACTTCAAACACCACTTCCATTTACATCACAATATTCTTTCCTCTCGTCTCGTCTCGTCTCGTCTCGTCTCGTGGTCTCTTCTCTCCTCTCATCTCTTCTCTCCTCTCTCCTCTCCATTCCTCACCATTCCTTTCCTCTCTTCTCCTCTCCTCTCCCCTCCCCTCCCCTCCTCCCTCCCCACCCCTCTCCTCTCCTCTCCTCTCCTCTCCTCTCCTCTTCTCTTCTCTTCTCTTCTCTTCTTCTTCTTCTTCTTCTTCTCCTTCTACTACTACTACTTCTACTACTACTACTACTACTACTACTACTACTACTACTACTACTACTACTACTACTACTACTACTACAGGAATCAGTTTCTCTTCTCGTTTTTAAGTATGATTTTGTTTTTCCCTCAAACGCTTCGCGGTCGAAACGTGTCCAAAACGCTTAAATGGACACCTGGCGGCCGCTCCTGCAATTAGCTCTTAAATTTTATAGTTAGTTAATAGGAGGGGTTCGAATTCCCTTGTAAAACTCTCTCTCTCTCTCTCTCTCTCTCTCTCTCTCTCTCTCTCTCTCTCTCTCTCTCTCTGGTATTTAATCGGTTTCGGTTTTTTTAAGTATTTCGTGGATTCGTTTGTATGTATTAGAGAGAGAGAGAGAGAGAGAGAGAGAGAGAGAGAGAGAGAGAGAGAGAGAGAGACGGGTCGTTGAGTTCGTAGTTTTGTCTAAATGAGAGAGAAAATGGATCGTTGAGCTTCGAAGCGTCGTTCATTATGGAGCGAATCTCTCTCTCTCTCTCTCTCTCTCTCTCTCTCTCTCTCTCTCTCTCTCTCTCTCTCTCTCTCTCTCTCTCAGACAGTTAATACGAACTTTTCACAGCGAGATGGAAGTAAAGTTTTTCCTTCTCTCCTTCATTTTTTTCTTTCATAAGCTGAGTTCATATTGTTTCGAATGTTTTTTCTCGTTTTTTTTTTTTTTTCGGTATTGAGATTATGAAGCAGGTTTCGTCAGGTTTCGAGCGCCTTTGAACCCCCGAGCCTCGAATCAGTCGTGTGTGGAAGAGAGTCATTTGATGTTTTTATTTAGGACAACGTGGGATTTGAATGAGACGGAGGAGGAGGAGGAGGAGGAAGAGTCGGATTGGTTGGGTAGTCTCTCTCTCTCTCTCTCTCTCTCTCTCTCTCTCTCTCTCTCTCTCTCTCTCTCTCTCTCTCTCTCTCTCTCTCTCTCTCTCAGATGTGATTGAGAGACGGGAGAAAGGAGCGGGAGATGTTATATACTCTCTCTCTCTCTCTCTCTCTCTCTCTCTCTCTCTCTCTCTCTCTCTCTCTCTCTCTCTCTCTCTCTCTCTCTCTCTCTCTCACTGAATGGACGGAGATCTTATCGAAAAATGGATTGGAACCCTCGTATATTTGTCGCGTGCAATAGGAGAGAGCCCCGCTGGAATAGGAAGAGGTTCAGGGAATAGGAGAATGGAAACCGACTCCTTATACAGCATTGGATCGCTTGTAGGGGAGTCAAGAGTCCATTAAGCCTAAGGGAAAGGGGATCAACGTCAGAAATTAGGGTGTTGAAAGGCAGTCGAGGAGTTGAAAGGAGGATTTGATGTGTGGGGAAGAGGATTGAATGCCCTTTGTACGGATTACTTGTAGGGTTTAGGTCGTGTATAAGGTTTTAGTGTACTGTTTTTTGGAAATTTGAAAAGAGGGTTGGATTGTGTTTGAAGAGAGTTAAAGCTTGTTGATCTGTCCTCTGGCGCTTTCCTTTTCTTCTGTGTGTAGATTGTGTGTTTGTTTTCAGATGTGGGTCTTACTTTCCTGGTTTTGAAAGGTTGAGAAGAGGGTTAGATCGTTGTTAAGAGAGATGGAGCTTGTTGGTGTGTCCTTTGGTTCTTCTACTCGTGTTTATGGATTTGTGTTCGTGGGAGGGTAATGCAGTGGTTTGTGATGTTTTTATTTATTTGTTTATTTATTTATTTATTATTATTTTTTTTTTGGAGGGTTGGAACGTTTATCAAGAGAATTTAAGCTTGTTTATCTGTCCTGTGGGTCTTTCTCTCCTACTCGTGTTTATATTATAGGTTTGTCTGTTTGTTGTGGGGTAGTGTAGTGTTTTTTGATGTTTTTTATAGTTTTTTGGAAATTTGAAAGAAAGGTTGCAACATTTATCAAGAATTTAAGCTTTTTTTTTTATCTGTCTTGTGGGTCTTTCTCTCCCACTCGTGTTTATATTATAGATTTGTGTGTTTGTGGCAGGGTAGTGTTTGGATGTGTGAGAAGATGTTTGGATCGTTTTTTAGGGTAGTGTAGTAGGTTTTGATGTGTGAAAAGGTGTTTGGATCGTTTTTTAATAGAGTAAGCTTTTTGATCTGTCCTTGCTTCTTTGTCTTGTGTGCTGTGGATAAGTGTACTGACTTGTCGAAGGATGAAAAGCTTTGGATAGTTTTCATGAGTGTGGGCTTGTTGATCTGTCCTTCGCTTCTTTGTCTTCCTTCTGTGTACTGATTACGTCTTTGTATTCGAAGGGTTGGTATCCTGTTTTTGTTTTTGTTTTTAAGATTGGTAAAGAGTTTGGATTGTTTTCTGAAGAGAGGTTAAGGTTATTGATCTCCTTTCGTTCTTTCTGTCCTTGTTTGTCCAAGTTGTGTTTATTTTGGTCGTGGGGGCCAGCTGACCGGTTTATGAAGGCTGGGAAGAGGTTGAGATTCTTTCTGAAGAGTGTTTATTTGGTTTGGTCCACATCTTTCGTTCTTTCCTTCCTTCTTGTGTGTACAGATTAAGTGTTTGGGCAGGATCGTGAAATTTGAAATGGTTTTGAATTGGATTTGAAGAGTGTTAAGTATGTTGGTTTGCGTCTGGTTCTTTCTTTCCTTGTGTGTGTGTGTGTGTGTGTGTGTGTGTGTGTGTGTGTGTGTGTGTGTGTGTGTGTGTGTGTGTCAGTCAAATGCACCACATCAGTTAAAGAGATAGGATTATTATTGAGTTAGCCATTATCATTAGCCCCATTAGTCCTATATTCCCATTAACCACCACCACCACCACCACCACCACCACCAGATCCCTCTAAACCATTACTGGCCATTATGTCCTTATCACCATCACCATCGCCACCAGATCCCTCTCTAAACCATTACTGGCCACAATATCACCATTACTGCGCCCATCTTTAAGCCATGTCTCTCTAGTGCTTTAATCACCATCACCACCATCACTATACTGTATAAACCACACGTTCACTGTCACCATTACTTCCTCTATACAAACCTTAGTAATATCACCATTAACAGTATTTTTTTTTTTATTCCATTATTTTTATTTTTTTATTAACTTCACTATTTTTTTACTAACTTCACTATTTTTTACTAAGTTCACTATTTTTACTAACTTCTTCACTATTATTTTACTAACTCCACTATTTTTACTAACTTCTTCACTATTATTTTACTAACCACTATTTTTACTAACTTTTTCACTTTTTACTAACTACTATTTTCTTTACTAACGCCACTACTTCACTATTTTTACTAACTCCACTATTTTTACTAACTTCACTATTTTTTTTTACCAACTCCGCTATTTCTACTAACGCCTTCACTATTTTTTACTTCCAGAATCATTACCAACACTATCATTCGAACCTGAGATATGTAATTATTTTCAGTATTGTTACAGCCAACACTATATAAACCACAACAAAGCACATCACTATCACAATCACCACCATCAAATCACTATATCACTGCATCCAAACTGGCTTCACCACCACCACCACCACCATCATCATCATCATCATCATCATCATCATCATCATCACCATCACCATCACCACCACCACCACCACACAACTAGCATACACCATCACCTTCACTACCACACCGGCGCTTCCTATTAACCTATTCAGCAGTCACCATCACCACCATCACCACACACCTTTTACAACCACCATCACCATCACTACAGCCTCACCACTGCGTCACCACACGCACACCCATCACTATACATGCAAACACCGCTCACTCTCACCCCAATCAGCAACCACCATCACTTCACAACTAACAACATACACCATCACTATACACCCACACCCATCACTATATATACAGTCACCGCTCACTATCAGCCCAATCACAAGAGTCGCCCCCTCGCTCACCATCAAAGGAGGTGTTTACAGATCCATCCCCCGCACGCCCCTTCAGGAGTCATTTACGCAAGGATGCACATAAATTTTGCTCCGGAGATAAAGGCGGAAATCTCCTTAGTATTCTTAGCTTGAGTGTCGCTGAGGAGGTGGTGGTGGTGGTGGTGGTGGTGGTGGTGGTGGTGCTGGTGGTGGTGGTGGTGGTGGTGGTGGTGGGGGAGGGGAGATAGAAATATTTAGATAAGGTCTTTGATTATTCTGTCAAATATCACTTTAAACTTAGGTATTTGTTAAGTTTTTTTTTTTAAGTCGTTGCTCGTTTATCTTTCAGAGAGAGAGAGAGAGAGAGAGAGAGAGAGAGAGAGAGAGAGAGAGAGAGAGAGAGAGAGAGAGAGAGAGAGAGAATCATTCAGCATTAACACAGAACGTCGCTCATAAATAAAGCAGGAAGATTAGAAATGATAAATGGAATTAGAGAATTAAGATGAATAGGATGAAAGGGAAACTGACACAACAGAGGGGAGACAGAGAGAGAGAGAGAGAGAGAGAGAGAGAGAGAGAGAGAGAGAGAGAGAGACAGAGAGAGAGAGAGAGAGGGTTTTATGAGGCAGTAATGGCGAAGAAACCGTGTAGGGCAAGGCTAATATGACCCTTAGTAATAATGGGTGACGTCCTCCTCCTCCTCCTCCTCCTCCTCCTCCTCCTCCTCCTCCTCCTCCTCCTCCTCCTCCTCCTCCTCCTCCTCCTCCAGAAAATTGTCTAGTTCTTTACGTTCTGTCCTTCCAACTTTTCTCCTTTTGTTCCCCTTTCTTGTCTTTTGCCTCCATTTCCCTTCGTCTTTTTCATTTCCTCCTATGTTTCCTTCTTTTTTTGTATTACATTTTCTCCCTCTCTCCATGTTTCGTCTTGTCTCTTCTTTTTTTCCATTATTTTCCTCCATTTTTTCTGTCCTCCACTTTTTTCCATTTTTTTATTTCGTTTTACATGATCGTATTTTTTTTTATCTCATTCTCTCATTTCCTCTTTCCTTTTTGTGTGTTTCTATTTCTCTCTTTTCCCTTTCCCACCTCCCTAGTTCTCTTTATTGATTATTCTCTTATTTTTCCTCTTTTCCTCCTCCCCACTGTGTTTCTCTTCCTTTTTTCCATATAATATTCCATCCCTCCACCTTTCCCTTCCTTTTTACCTTTCATTTCTCTTTCTAACCTTCATTTAGTTCTCATTTTCTCACTATATCAATTTCTCACGTTATTTATTTTCTGCATCTCTTCTCTTTCGTTTTCTTTTTTTTATTCACACATTTTTTCTTCCTCTTTCCCTTGTTCCCATTCTCTCTATCTATTTCACACGTTATTTTCATCTCCTGCATCTCTTTTCTTTCTTTTTTTCCTTTCATTGTATTTTTATTTCTTTTCCGCACGTCTCCTTTCCTCTCAGCCATTTGCAGGTGTTACTCCTTCTACAGGTGCTCATTTGATTAGCTTACAGGTGTTGCATTGTTGCCTCGCACCTGTATAGCGTGACACAGTACCGTGACCTTTGTGAGAGAGAGAGAGAGAGAGAGAGAGAGAGAGAGAGAGAGAGAGAGAGAGAGAGAGAGAGAGAGAGAGAGAGAGAGAGCCACGTGTGTAGACGACCCTCCTTACATTTTTTCTATTTTTTGTTTTTCATTTTTCTCTTTTTCCACATCCTTTTTTCTTTCCTTTTCCCCCCCTTTTTTTTTTTTTTAGCGATGGATGTTTTGTTGCTTTTTATTTCTTTTTCATTTCTTTCGCGGTTTTATTTATTTTTCTTTAAAGTCTTTCATGCCTTCCTTCGTTATCGCTTGTGTTGTCACTTCCAAACTCTCTATTACTTAACTTTATTCTGTTTGCTTTGTTTTTCTCTCCTTTCTTTACGTCCTGTTTGTTTATCGTTCGTCTTTCCGTCTTTCCCTCCTTTCTTCATCAAATCTCTCTCCCTCTCTTCTTTACACTTACCTTTCTTATCTATCTTTACTCCTTCCTTCCTTTTTCCCTCTCTTTATTCCTTTTTCCCCTTCAGCTATCTTTGTCTTCAGTTCTTCACTCCTCCTCCTCCTCCTCCTCCTCCTCCTCCTCCTCCTCCTCCTCCTCCTCCTCCTCCTCCTCCTCCTCCTCCTCCTCCTTTCTTCGTTCCTTCTTTCCTCCCTTTTCCTCCTTAACAGATAATGTGACTCATTTCAACTTTCTCTCCTTAATATCCTCCTCGCCCCTCTTCCTTGACTTTTAAGAGGAGGAGGAGGAGGAAGAGGAGGAGGAGAGGGGACGTCACGGGAGGCAACCTGGTGGAGGAAGGAAAGGAGGAGGGAAGAATGAAAAGAAGGAAGATTATAGAAGAAGCCTGATACAGAAGCGAAACAGTGGAGGAGGAGGAGGAGGAGGAGGAGGAAAAGTAAAGAGGAAGAAGAGTTTTTAGAATAAAACGAAGAGACGTAGTAAAGTAGGAAGAGGAATAAAAGATGAAGAGATAATGTAGGAAACGAAAGAGGTGCATAAGGTAGATGAGGAGAGGAGAAGAAAGAAGAGAGAGAGAGAGAGAGAGAGAGAGAGAGAGAGAGAGAGAGAGAGAGAGAGAGAGAGAGAGAGAGAGAGAGAGATAAATAACAGCATACGGTAAGGAGGATTAGGAGCAGGAACAACAGGATTACGAAGATGGAGGAAAAGGAGGAGGAGGATAAGAAGAAGAAGGAAGAGGAGGAGGAAAAGAAGAAGAAGAGGAAGGAAGTCCGTGGTAATCTTCCTCTTAATCCAACGTCGAAGTGATTTAGCTAGGCGGAAAATTAGAGTTAACGCTACTCTCTCTCTCTCTCTCTCTCTCTCTCTCTCTCTCTCTCTCTCTCTCTCTCTCTCTCTCTCTCTCTCTCTCTCTCTCTCTCTCTCGTTCCACTTGTTCATATGTGACAGAGAGAGAGAGAGAGAGAGAGAGAGAGAGAGAGAGAGAGAGAGAGAGAGAGAGAGAGAGAGAGTGCACAGGTGGC
>NC_087185.1:8337500-8342500 GCF_035594125.1 Scylla paramamosain
AGGGAAGGAGGAGACTTACGGAAAAGAGGAAGCGGAAGAGGAAAGAGACAGATTATCGATAAAAGTAGAAATTTTCCTGAGAATTCTTGCAGGGAAGGTTCCTCTTGGGTCCTAATTGGCTGCCGAACTCCAGGTGTTGACAGGTGTTCTCCTCCTCCTCCTCCTCCTCCTCCTCCTCCTCCTCTTAGTCGTCTTTCGTCCTTCTCTTTCCTCCTTTTCGTTCTGTCACCATCCTTCCTCCATTTATTCGTCTCTCCTCATCCTCCTCCTCCTCTTATTTTCGTTCTTTATCTCCCACTTCTTTCTCTTTCTGTTTCTTGGCCTTCTTCCTTCACTCCGCATTCCTTTGCTCTAATTTCTTCTTCTTCTTTTTCTTCTTCTTCTTCTTCTTCTTCTTCTTCTTCTTCTTCTTCTTCTTCTTCTTCTTCTTCTTCTTCCTCTTTTGCTCCTCCTCCTCCTCCTCCTCCTCCTCCTCCTCCTCCTCCTCCTCCTCCTCCTCCTCCTCCTCCTCCTCCTCCTCCTCCTCCTCCTCCTCCATCTCATCTCCCACATGTATTCTCCTCCTCCATTTGCAACATTTCCTCTTCATATACCAGTCTTCCCGGAATATCCCCCAGAGAGAGAGAGAGAGAGAGAGAGAGAGAGAGAGAGAGAGAGAGAGAGAGAGAGAGAGAGAGAGAGAGAGAGAGTTACTACGGAAATAGCACTGTTGAACCGGATGTTTGAGGGAAAAAATTTGTATGGAGTTATGAAAGTAATATAGTTTTCATTATTTTTATTTTTTTCCTCGCCAAAATTTATGGGAGATTTCTGGATTGGATTTCCGGAATATATATATATATATATATATATATATATATATATATATATATATATATATATATATATATATATATATATATATATATATATATATCTCGCTGTGAATTTTGGGTACTTTTTGTAAAGGGAAGGGATTTTTTCTTTATTTGTTTTTACGTGTTGTTGTTGTTGTTGTTAGGTTGTGTTGTGCTGTGTTGTGTTGTTTTGTTCGTTTGTTATTATTATTGATTCCTTGACTACTACTACTACTACTACTACTACTACTACTACTATTACTACTACTACTACTACTACTACTACTACTACTACTACTACTACTATTATTATTATTATTGTTATTCTTCTTCTTCTTCTTCTTCTTCTTCTTCTTCTTCTTCTTCTTCTTCTTCTTCTTCTTCTTCTTCTTCTTCTTCTTCTTCTTCTTCTTCTTCTTCTTCTTCTTCTTCTTCTTCTTCTTCTTCTTCTTCTTCTTCTTCTTCTTCTTCTTCTTATTATTATTATTATTATTATTATTATTATTATTATTATTATTATTATTATTATTATTATTATTATTTTATCGCTAATGGTTCTCGCTCGAAAATCTATATGCTCTCTCTCTCTCTCTCTCTCTCTCTCTCTCTCTCTCTCTCTCTCTCTCTCTCTCTCTCTCTCTCTCTCTCTCTCTCTCTCTCTCTCTCTCTCTCTCTCTCTCTCTCTCTCTCATTAATTCATCTTCCCTCTATCCTTATCCTCGTCCCTCACAATACCTCCCTTTCCCTTCCTTCATCCTCTCCTTCTTCCCTTCTTCCCCTCCCCTCCTTTACTTCACCTCCCAGTATCCCTTCTCCAGAATCCCCTCTTATTCCCTTCTTTCTTCACTTTCCTCTTTTCCTTATCTCTTTGCCCTCATTAGCCTCCTCTCTGAATCCTCTTTGCACTTGAATTCCTGTACTACTACTACTACTACTACTACTACTACTACTACTACTACTACTACTACTACTACTACTACTACTACTACTACTACTGAACTATGAACCTAACTTAACCTCATTTTTTCTTACCTGACATTTACTTATCTTTATGAAACTACTACTTCATCACGTCTTACTACTACTACTACTACTACTACTACTACTACTACTACTGCTACTGCTACTACTACTACCACCATATATAACTAATCAACCTGCAATCCTCAAAATATGAACTGCTATTTGTGTGTCCTTTGTGTTCCTTCATGTTTCCCTGGATGATCACGATAAACTAACCTTCCTTTCTTCTCTTTTGCTTCAGAATGGACCTTACGGAGGCTTCAGTGACTATGATAACCAACCACGGCGAAGGTGAGTCTACGTGTGTGTGTGTGTGTGTGTGTGTGTGTGTGTGTGTGTGTGTGTGTGTGTGTGTGTGTGGCGGCGGCTCATTGCGGGTTAGGTTAGGCGTAGGAGTGAATGGAGTTGTCAATACCAAACACCCGAAGAGGAAGAACCGATGGAGGAGGAAGAAGAGGAAGGAAGGGGAGGAGGGCCCGGTAGTGGTGTGAGGGGAAGTGAGGGTAGGAGGGAGAGAATGGAAAGAAGAGGTGGAGGAGGTGGTGGTGGAGGTGGTGGTGGTCTTTGTGGCTGTTGTGAAGGAGGAAGAGAAGGAATAGAGGAGGAGGAGGAGGAGGATTACATAGCAGAAGGGAAAGAAGAAGATGGATATGCTGGAGGATGCATGTAAATGAACCAGTGGAAGAGGAGGAGGAGGAAGACGAGGAGAAGAGGAGGAGGAGGAACATAACGAAATACGGAGATGAAAGGAAACTGAGATGCTGGAGGAGGAGGAGGAGGAGGAGAAAAAAATAAAACAAATAAAGAACAAGAGGAACAGGAAAATGGAGCTTGTGAATGGAAGGAAGCTGAGATAAAGGAAGAGGAAGAAGAGAAAAAAAGGTAATATATGAAAATTTAGGAAGATAAAAAGGAGAGGAGAGGGAAGAACGTAATAGAAAAGTAGAACATATGAAATTATAATAAAATGAGGAATAGAGGAATAGAAGAATGAGAGGAGTAGGAGAGCATAGAAATATTACGAATGATGTGAAAAGAATAACAATAAATGGTAGTCTAAGAATAGTAGAGCAAAATATAAAGAGATGAAAGATAAGAACGAAGAATAAAAATAAGAAATAGAAGAATACGAAGAAATAGTAAAAGTGGAACAGGAGGAGGAAAATAAAAAAAATGTAGGAAATGTCAGAGGAGGAAATACAGAAGACAGAAAAAAACAGAAATAGAAAAAAAATAAGGAATAAGGAATGAGGGAAAATCAGAAAGACAAAGCGAGGTTAATAAAGACGAGAAAGGAGAACAAGATGATAAATAGAAATAGAAAGGAGATAAAGGGAGATTGAAAAGTAGAAAGACGGTAATAGGCCAATAAAGAGGAGGAAGAAGAGAAAGTGGAAGAGAGAAGTTAGGAAATACAGGAAAATAGAGAAATAAGGAATAAAACAAATTGAAAAATAAAACAGTAATAGACGAATAAAGAGGAAGAAGAGAAAGAGAAGAGCAAGAGGAGGTAGGAAAAATGAAAATAAAACACGGAAAGAGAAGTAGGAAAAGCGGAAAACAAGAATAAAAGAAAACGAAAAATAAAGAGAACTGTAATACCCGAATAAAGAGAAAGAGGAGAACAAGAGGAAAAGCGGAAACAAATACAGGGAGATAAAGACGGGATATGTGAAAAGAAGGAAGAATTCAGAAACGGAAAAAAAGAGGAGAAAGAGGAGAATAAGACGAAAAGGAGAACAAAGGAAGATAAAGAAAGTAGGAAATGTGAAGAGAAGGATGAATACAGAAACGAAAAGTAGGAGAGAAATAGACAAATGAAGAGGAGAAAAGAGGAGAGGAAGACGAAACAAACACAGGGAAATAAAGAAATAGAAAATGTGAAAGGGAAGAATAGAGAAACGAAAAGTGAAACAGTAATAGAGGAATAAAGAAGAGGAAGAGGAGAAATAAGAGGAGTTATCCCTTCATCGTTCATCTCGGCAGCTTAAGATGTTATGTGGCATCGGCGTCGCAGGCAACCCCCTCCCCCCGCGCCCCCTTCCCCCCCGCGCCCCCGCAGCCCCCCAGCGCCCCCCGATCAACGACTGACGGGGGGTTTAAAGGGGTAGACTGATTGTATCCTTCCCCCTCACCTCTCTCTCTCTCTCTCTCTCTCTCTCTCTCTCTCTCTCTCTCTCTCTCTCTCTCTCTCTCTCTCTCTCTCTCTCTCTCTCTCTCTCTCTCTCTCTCCTTTGTTTTCATGGTCTTTCGTTTCCTCTCGTCTTTCCTTTCCTTTTCCTTTCTTTCTTTCTTTTTCCCTTATTTTTTTATATTTGTTATCTTTAATTCCTCCTGTCTCTTCCTTTTCTTTATTTATGTTTTGCCTTTCCTCTTTAATTTCTTGTACACTTGTATTATTCCTCTATTTTCTTCCAATTTCTATTCTTATCGCCTTCTTCCATTCTGTCTTTCTCTCTTTCTCTTATCTTTATTTTCCTCTCCTGCATATGCTGCTTTTCCAATATCCCACAGACGCCTCCTCCTCCTCCTCCTCCTCCTCCTCCTCCTCCTCCTCCTCCTCCTCCTCCTCAGACTGGTGAATGTAAGACTTGTTTTCGTCATCGTGTGTGTGTGTGTGTGTGTGTGTGTGTGTGTGTGTGTGTGTGTGTGTGTGTGTGTGTGTGTGTGTGTTTAAGTCTTGGTAACACACGGAAGGCTGGTTGTCACACTTTCCTGCATTGTTTACACACACACACACACACACACACACACACACACACACACACACACACACACACACACACACACACACACACACACACACACACACACACACACACACACACACACACATAGAGACGCGCGCGCACAGGGAAAGAGCAGTGACAGGTTCCAGCATCTCTCTCTCTCTCTCTCTCTCTCTCTCTCTCTCTCTCTCTCTCTCTCTCTCTCTCTCTCTCTCTCTCTCTCTCTCTCTCTCTCTCGGATTTGCATGTTGTGATGGAACTATTCTCATATGCAGATAAAGTGGCACGGGGGAGACAAGATGGCGGGGAGAGGGGTGACCATTCCCTCTACCCTCTCCCCTCTCACCCTTCCCTCTCTCCCCTCACTTAACAGGGCCACCTTTCCTCCTAGACCTCTCGCATCCTATAACCA
>NC_087185.1:8357500-8362500 GCF_035594125.1 Scylla paramamosain
TCTCTCTCTACTGTGTTCGTGTTTTTAGTATGCTTGTGAAATGTCTGAAAGGAATGACTGTTTATTTTTGTTTATGCTGAAAGTGCGTGTGCCAATCCCCGTTTTCTTTTTCTTTTTTTTTTTTCTCTCTCCCTCGGAGGACTCATTTCGTATATTCTTTTTATTGGTGTTCTTGAATTTATTGGCATTTGTGAAAGCTTAAGGAATGGCCGCGTTGATTTTTTTTTTTATGCTAAAAGAACGATTGCCAATTTTTTTTATCTAGGCTTCTTCTTCTTCTTCTTCTTCTTCTTCTTCTTCTTCTTCTTCTTCTTCTTCTTCTTCTTCTTCTTCTTCTTCTTCTTCTTCTTCTTCTTCTTCTTCTTCTTCTTCTTCTTCTTCTTTCTTCCTTCTTTTTCTTTTTCTTTATATAATGTTAGCTCTCCTTATTCTTGTTCTCGTTCTTGTTCTTTTCTTCTGTTTGATTCTCTCTTTCTTATGTTAGTGGATGTCTTTGTCTCTTTCCTTGTTTTTTGTTCTTTCTTTCCCTTTTTACACTGTCAGTTAACGTCATGGTACGCTTGTGAAATCTCAAATGAACACCTCTGATTATTCCTACTTTATGCTGACAGAACTCATGCCACACTTTGTTTATTTATCATTTCCCTGATTTTTTTTCCCTGGCCGGGCGTCACATTACTTGCCACTATGTTGTATTAATGTGAGTGAGTGTGTTGGCGTGCCTGGGGAACCTCAGCGCAGCGACACACGTTAGAGCCCAAGAAGGAATACTTGTCTCATTTTTTACTAATTTTTTCCCTCTGAAGGTTCCATTGCTTGACTTAATCCCTTAGCTATTTGCACTCGCCTCCCCCTTGAACTGCTATTCCCCTCTCACACCCCCTCCCCTCCCCTCTCACTCCTTGCTCTTCCTCCCCCTTGAATTTCCTTCCCTCTCACTCCCTGTTTTCTCTCTCTCCTTGAACTACACCCCTCTTGCTCTCCCTTCTTATGCTCCCGCTCTCTTGCTATCTTCTTTACTCTCTCCCCATCTCTTGATCTCTTTCTCCCTTGCTCTCCCCCTACAACTCCCTCTCCCTTCCCCTTCAACTCCCCATTTCCCTTTCCCTTGAACTTCCCCTTTGAAGACCTGCACTCCTCTTCTCTCCCTCCCTCCTCGCTGCACACACCTCGTTTTCTTTCTCGTAAGACTAAGGAACGAGTGTGCCAGTGTTGCAAGACCAGAGATACCTAAAGAACAGCTGTCTCGTCACGTGTGTTGCCAGTAAACATTGGCCTTCTCTCACCTCCTCTCCCTTGTTCTCTCTCTCTCTCTCTCTCTCTCTCTCTCTCTCTCTCTCTCTCTCTCTCTCTCTCTCTCTCTCTCTCTCTCTCTCTCTCTCTCTCTCTGCTTTTTTGTTTTGCTTTTGTTCTTGTGTTCTTGCTTTCTTTTACTTTCTTCTCCTTGCTTCCCTTTTCGTGTTCCTCCTTATCTACCTTTTTTCTTTCATATCTTCTGGTCTCACAAATCTTAGTCTGTTTTGCCCTTCGTCTCCCTTACTCTCCCAGATTTATCTTCCTTTTGTTCTTCCTTTCGTTTTACTTTTTTCTCTCCCCTGTTTCATTTTCTCACTTCTTACTTATCTGCGTTGTTTTTGTTTTCTATTCTTTCCTCTCTCCCAAATCTTACTATTTCTCTTTCCTTTCCCTTATTCTCCCACCTCTATCTTCCTATAGTTCTTGCTTTCCTTTTTCTTTTTTCTCTGCTTTCCTTTTCGTGTTTCTCCTGTTCTACTTTGCTTTCCCCTCTCACCTCCTCTCACCAAATCTAACTTGCTTCACCTTTACTCTCCCTCTGTCTTTTTCCTTTCCTCTCCCAGATTATTTTATTTTCCCTTATTTTCCCTTCTTACTCTCTCCTTTCTCATATCTACCTTTCCCAGATATACCTTATTTTCTCTTATTTTGTCTTGTTCTCCTAACTCTCTCCACTCCTTCAGATTTACGTTTCTTTCCCTCACTCTCCCAGATCTATTTTATTTTCCCTTGTTCTCTGTCGTTCTCCTTGCTCTCTCCTCTCTCCCAAACCTATCTTGATTTCCTTTACTCTCCTCCTCGCTATCCTTGCTCTCCCTGTGTTCCTGTCCTCTCCTTCCTCCTCTCACCCCTTATTGGCTTCCTTGATAGTGACTCAGCCTGGCACGGAAGAAAGGAAAAAGGGGAGGAGGGAGGAAAAGTGACACTAACCCTCCCCTCCCCTTCCCTCGCCTCGCCTCTCCTCTCCTCTCCTCTCTTCACGTATGCTTGCAAGAGGAAAGGGAGAGGTGGGGAGAGGAAAGGGAGAGGTGGGGAGAGGAAAGACGAGACTTGCTTCCCTCATGCTTGGAGGGAGGGACGGGAGGGATGGAGGAAACCTGAGCCTTACCCTTAATTCGAGGAGGGAGAAGGAGAAAAGATTTGGAGGAAGGAGAGAGATGGGAGGTAGATGGAGGAGACTTGTATAGAAGGAAGGAGGGAAGGGAGAGAGGAGTTTCGTCTTTTGGAGGAAGGAAGAGAGGAGAGAATGGAGGGATAGGAAGAAAGATGGAATGGAGATGAAGGAAGGGCTTATAAAGACGGGAAAGAAAAAAAGAGGAGAGAAGAAAGGTTTGGGCGATAGAGAAGAGGAATAGAAGGAATATGAAAGGGGGATGAAGGAAAGGCTTATAAAGAAGGAAAGGAAGGAAGGGAAAGAAGAAAGAAATTTAGTCGTGAGTGGATGGGTGGAGAGGAGCCTTCCAATGTACTGTCTTCTTGAACTTACAGCTTGGAAGAATTTACTGCTGTTTATGTCTTGTAATCCGTGAAAAATAAATTGAATGGTAGAGAGAAGTGAAAGGAGAGATGGAGGGGTGGAAGAAACGCTGGGAAGAAAAAGCACGGAATGGGAGAGAAAGAAAGAGAGAGAGAGAGAGAAAAAAAAAACTCCTAAACTCCTCGATCTTATAATCCTCGTGTAATAAAAATCAAGCCCTAGAAACTAAGCAATAATGGCCCGTTTTCTGTGCCGCGTGCCTCGTCTGTTAGGGGGGACTACTCAGTAACGCGCCTGCCCACTAGTGCTGATGGTTATGATTGTAAATAGTACTCCAGGCCTAGTGAGGGGCTTTTAAAATAGTAATAGTAATGGTAATGACAGTTTTTCACCTCCACAAAGTTCAAGTTGTGTTTGTAAGGTCGTGGTATTAGTTAAAATTGTGTTAATGTTGGTAGAAATAGCAGTGGTGTTGTTTAATTAGGTGTATTAGGAGTAGTATTAGGAGTCGAGAAATGGTGTGTTATTTATGATATTAGTAGTGGTAGGTGTTGTTGTTGTTGTTGTTGTTGTTGATGTTGTTGTGGTTGCAGGAGTTAATTATAGAAGATCACATGATAGTTAGAGGTGCAAGTGACGTTAGTAAAATGATCACGAGATTGGCACTCTCATCTCTCTCTCTCTCTCTCTCTCTCTCTCTCTCTCTCTCTCTCTCTCTCTCTCTCTCTCTCTCTCTCTCTCTCTCTCTCTCTCTCTCTCTCTCTCTCTCTCTCTCTCTCTCTCTCTCTCTCTCTCTCGTTGACAATAAGAAGTGTTTATGGGCTATCTTGCGCTCTCTCTCTCTCTCTCTCTCTCTCTCTCTCTCTCTCTCTCTCTCTCTCTCTCTCTCTCTCTCTCTCTCTCTCTCTCTCTCTCTCTCTCTCTCTCTCTCTCTCTCTCTCTCTCTCTCGTTTCCACCTGATATACTCGGAGATAAAAGGTGAGTCAGAGGAGCATTGAGCTGTGGATAAGAGGGTCGTACCTGGCAGGTGTGGTGGTGCTGGTTGTCGTTGAGGCTCAGGTTGCGTTAGGTTAGGTTAAAATAAAGTTAGATTAGGTTAATTTGTTGGTGGGTTTAGTTAGGTTTATTTTTTGGTAGGTGATGTGATGTGGTAGAATATGTTGTGTGTTTAGTAAGGTTGTTTAGACTTCAGTTTGGTCAAGTTGGGTTAGATTAAGGTTAAGTTAAGTTAGGTCTAGGTTACTTTGTTGGTAGGTGAAGGTATGGTGTTGTAGATTACGTTGTGTTAAAGTTAGGTTGTTTCTGGTAAGGCTGTTTAGACATAGGCTTGGTCAAGGTAGGTTAGGATAGGGTTAAGATGCGTTAATTTGTTGATAGGTTTGGTTTGGTGTGTTAGATTACGTTGTGTTTGCTTGTTTGTGTCTGTAAGGCTGTTTAAACTCAGGCTTGGGTAAGTTTGGTTTGTTTGTTAAGTTAAAGTTTGGTAGTTCACCTTTTGTTATTTCTAAGGTGTTTTTTAGTGAGGCCATAATAAGTTAGATAAGGTTAAGCTCTCGTCAAGTAAGGTTTAATTTAGTTAGGTATGTTAATTTATGGTATGGTAGATTATGTTAGTGTTGGCTTGTAGTAGGTTAGGTTAGGTCAAGAGCTTACTTAGGTTAAGATAAAGGTAAGTTAAGTTGTTAATTAATAGTTGTTAGTAGGTAGGTTAAGTTATGACATGGTGCGGTAGTGTACGTTGTGAGTTACGCTAGGTCAAGTTAAGGTAGGTCTATTTAGGTCACGTCAGGTTAGATCAGGTAAGGTTAGGCTCTGTTGTCAAGTAACATGGTGGTGGTGGTGGTGGTGGTGGTGGTGGCGGTGGTCTCAAAGATGCCACACTTAAGAGGATTAAAAGTATTATTAGTCCAGCCGCTCCATAAGGTTCTCCGAGTAATAATAGTGATGGTAACAATGGCTCTTAATAGTTGACTGGTGGTGGTGGTGGTGCTGGTGGTGGTGCTGGTGGTGGTGGTAGTAGTAGTAGTAGGGGGCGGATTTGAAAAGGGGATGTCCTCATTTGGATAATGGGATCTCTCTCTCTCTCTCTCTCTCTCTCTCTCTCTCTCTCTCTCTCTCTCTCTCTCTCTCTCTCTCTCTCTCTCTCTCTCTCTCTCTCTCTCTCTCTCTCTCTCTCTCTCTCTCTAAGCCTTCTCCCAACTTGGTTCGTCAATCAGTAGTAGTGGA
>NC_087185.1:8372500-8375000 GCF_035594125.1 Scylla paramamosain
TCCTCCCACGTAGGGTAAACAAACGCACAGCTGGCGGCGTGAAGCTATTCATCTTCACTAATTTGTTGAGGAGTGTTCGATCCTGTGTAAAGGTGTTGGATGCGCCGATAGCGTGTTGGGGCCTGCTGCCTGTATCCTGAGACCTTGAGATTGGTGTGTGTGTGTGTGTGTGTGTGTGTGTGTGTGTGTGTGTGTGTGTGTGTTAGTTTTCTGTTTGTTTTAGTAGTAGTAGTAGTAGCTATGTTTGCAATAGTAGTAGTAGTTTTTGTAATAGTGGTGGTGGTTTTTGTAGTAGTAGTAGTAGTAGTAGTAGTGTATTAGTTGTAGCAACGGCGTTATTAGTAGTATAGTGGTTGTAGTAACAGAAGTAGGTGTATCGTAGTAGTTGTACTAACAGTAGTAGTTATTGTAGAACATTTTTGTGTAATCTTTTCCCTTTTACACTCGTTTTTTCTTCTTTTCCTCATTAGCACGGATTTAATGATTGGAAATGGCCCGGCCTAATTGTTTTCTTTGGGCGCCAGATGGTGTGTTGAGTCAGTCATTTGTCGCCGTAAAAATTCGTTAATGAGTAAAGTTGCCAATTTCTCACCTGCACGGTAACTCACGCAAATGAGAAACCATTGCCGTGGGAAGAATGATTACACTATTTTTTTATAGGTTTTAAAGTTCAGCTCTCGAATAAAGGAATACATATGACCATAGTTTTACAAGTTCAAGATCACTTGTATAGATTTTTTGTCTCCGTGGCGAAAGTTGTTAAAGTAACTTGACTAGTCCTTTACAGATTCAAGATAGAGTCGTGTAAGTGCATTAGATAAAGTACAGTGGGGGAAAGAATCAAGTAAATGTTAGTGTTAGTTTTTGAATTTGTCTTCCATATCATATTTTATTAAAGTATAGAAATATATTCCATCAGTATTCATCTTTTACAAATTTATTTTCACATATTTCCTTTCCGAGAATTCGTAGCTAGTTCCTTTATATATATCCTTTACAAAACAGAAGTTAACTCGTACATTTTCATTCAAACAGGAATATAGTCCTTTGCAAGACAAGACAAGGTCATCTACTCGCTTGGAACAAATAAAATGAACCACTGAGTCCTTTACAAATTGAAGGTCAATTCATACATATTTTTCCGCGCGCGATTTGCATGAGTCATTTGTTCTTGATGGGAAAGTGTCGGCCATTAATTGTATCCTAATGAAGGGGGAAGGGGCGGGAGAGGGACGATGGCGAGGGGGGAGAGTGTCTGTGGGCGTGGGTGTTTAAATGAAAGTCCAACAGTGTCCGTCTGTCTGTGTGTCAAGATGAGACGCTCTCTTTTGACTTGCAGATAAGACTCCTCACCTTGCCTCCCTGCCTCCCTCCCTTCCCTTCCTTCTCTTTCCTCCCCTCCTTCCTCTTCACGTCTCCTCTGACACCCTTCTTCCTCCTCTTCCCTTCCCTCTTGTCTCTTCGCTTCAATTTTATTACTTCCGTTCTTCCTTTCCTCCTCCTCCTCCTCCTCCTCCTCCTCCTCCTCCTCCTCCTCCTCCTCCTCCTCCTCCTCCTCCTCCTCCTCCTCCTCCTTAGTATTTTGTTTTTTCTTTTTTTTTTTATTCTGGAATTCATAATGTGTTCAATTTCTCTCTCTCTCTCTCTCTCTCTCTCTCTCTCTCTCTCTCTCTCTCTCTCTCTCTCTCTCTCTCTCTCTCTCTCTCTCTCTCTCTCTCTCTCTCTCTCCTCTCCCGTCCCTTTTACTTTCTTCCCACGTTCGCCACGTTCACTTTCTTTCAGTTACCACATTCTTCTTTTTCTTTCTTTCTCCTTTTCTTCTTCTCTTTCTCTCACCGCCCCTCGCCCTCCTCGCCCATTCACTCTATTCTCCTTTTTTCTGTTTGCTCCTTCTCTCCAGGTGCCCTCCTCCTCCTCCTCCTCCTCCTCCTCCTCCTCCTCCTCCTCCTCCTCCTCCTCCTCCTCCTCCTCCTCCTCCTCCTCCTCCTCCTCCTCTTTCATTTACCTTTCCTGCCTTACTACCTGGTTTTCTTGACCCCTTTCTCTCTCTCTCTCTCTCTCTCTCTCTCTCTCTCTCTCTCTCTCTCTCTCTCTCTCTCTCTCTCTCTCTCTCTCTCTCTCTCTCTCTCTCTCTCTCTCTCTCTCTCTCTCTGCAGTGCGTCAGAAAGGGGAATTTTTCTACTTCTCCCCCTTGATATATATAATTTTCCTTTTTTTTTTTCCTTTTTTTTTTACTTTTTAATTATTTTGTTTCACTCGTGTTCGTCTTTTGCATTCTAAACACCAGCTTAGAAAAAAAAATATTCCTCAGACTCCCCACCCTTTTTTTATTATTAATTTTTATCTTCTTGAGTGTTGGAGTTCAGTTTTTGTTTTTGAATCTGATTTCATTTCATATTTTCTTAATTTTGGTTAATTAAAAGTTTTTATTACTTATTTTGTGTAGATCTAATTTTCTTCCTTTGGTGGTAAGGTGGTACGCTCTCTCTCTCTCTCTCTC
>NC_087185.1:8380000-8382500 GCF_035594125.1 Scylla paramamosain
CTCCTCCTCCTCCTCCTCCTCCTTTTCCTCTTCTTCTTCTTCTTCTTCTTCTTCTTCTTCTTCTTCTTCTTCTTCTTCTTCTTCTTCTTCTTCTTCTTCTTCTTCTTCTTCTTCTTCTTTTGTGTTCTTTGCTTTGTATGTTCTCCCAGGTTCATTGTTCTATCTTTTTGTTCTGTTTTATCAGTATTTTTATTCATCTTGTTCTTGTTCTTCTTTTTCTTCTTCTTCTTGTCCGCTTGATTGCCCCTTTCCACCGGGGAGCGACGGGGGCAGGAGTGTGAGTGTGAGGGATGAGTGTGCGAGTGTGTGGTGCCTCGTCTGCCCTGCTTTGTGTGGGATTGCTGGCTTGGTCTAGATTGATTCTTCCTCAGGTAACACTCATATTAACAGGGGTAATAATTTTTGTGGGAAGTGACGTGGATTACATGTTTCAATTGACGTAGTAATTCAGTCAGTTCTTTTGTTTTTTGTTTTCTTTCTTGTTATTTTTTTGTTTTTGGTGTTTTTAATGTTGGTGTGACATTTGCAGGGGGAGCGTGACCGGATGTTGGGCTTGGGTAAAAATTGAAGTGGCGTGAAATGAATTGGTATTTTTATCCAGTTTTTTTTTAATCTTACTCTTTTATCAGCTTTTGTGTCGATGATTTGATTCCTCTATTGGCGCGGCTGTTCAGGTGGAAGAAAGCGTGACGTGGGAGTGAGGAACTGAAGTGGCGTGGATTAAAGTGGTAGTTTTATCAATTCTTCCCTTCCTTTTTTTTTTTTTATTATTATTAGTGTGGATTATTTTATTCCGCTGTTGACGTGGGAGTTGATGTGGAAGAAAGAGCGTGGGAGAGAAGAAATTGAAGTGGCGTGGATTAAGCTGATATTTTTACCCATTCCGTTATTTTTTTCATTTTTTATTATTAATATTAGTATCAGTAATTCGACTTTCCTACTGACGTGGAAATTGAAGTGGAAGGAAGCGAGATATATTGAACTAAAAAGTAATAAAAGAAAAAAATTCAGCAGCTTTAGATCCAATAATTCAACTTTTTTTCATTACCCTTTACATTTTTTTTTTTTTTATTACTTTTATTTTCACTTGTGTCATGACCTCATATTGACGCGGCGGGTCGTTGGAGTGGGTCGTGAAGGGCTGGGATTGAAGGAGGGGGAAGCTGAGATCGACCATTATTGATGTGGGAACTACTTTTTGTATTTATCGCCTTTTTCTTTCTTTCTTTCTTTTTTTTTTTTTTTATACCAAGAAGTGGGGAGAGTAATTGGCGTATCCTTGTCGTGTGTGTGTGATTGACGTGTAGGGGAGTTTAGGGGGAGAAAGGGGAGAGGGAGAGAGGGATTGAGGATAGGAGGTTAAGTTGACAGAGAAAGGGCAGGAGAGTTGATGTGGAGAGGAAGAAATGGAAATGGGTTTGAGGGTTAAGAAATAGGAAGGGAGAGACTGTTGAAATAGGTAATAGTTGCTAAGGAGAGGGAGGGAGAATCAAATGGGGGGAAAGAAGAAATAGGAGAGACGGAATGTTTGAGAGGTGAAGGACGGATAGGAAGGAAGGAGAGGGATGATGGGTGAGAGAGCTAGCAAGGGAGGAGAGGGAGGGAGAGTTGTTGTGGGAGAGTAAGAAATAGAAGAGATGGAAGGTTTGAGGGATGAAGGAGGTATAGGAAGACTGGGGAGGGTTCATGGGTGAGGGAGGGGGTGGTTAGTAAAGTAGGGGAGTTGAGGGAGAGGTGGAAGGTTGCGGGGGAGGGGGAGGTTGGCGTGTGAGAGCCTTCACAATATGGCTCCTTTTAGTTCATTGATCTTCTCTGTTCTTCTCTCACCTTTATTTTCACGTCTTCCTTTATTTAATTTTCTCTTTAATTCTCTCTCTCTCTCTCTCTCTCTCTCTCTCTCTCTCTCTCTCTCTCTCTCTCTCTCTCTCTCTCTCTCTCTCTCTCTCTCTCTCTCTCTCTCTCTCTCTCTCTCTCTCTCTCTCTCTCTCTCTCTCTGAGCCTGTTTTCCATTCTTGTTTTCTCGCCTTTTCATCATCTCGTATTCTCCCTGTGTATTTGAATTTTTCCTCCTCCTCCTCCTCCTCCTCCTCCTCCTCCTCCTCCTCCTCCTCCTCCTCCTCCTCCTCCTCCTCCTCCTCCTCCTCCTCCTCCTTACCAGAATCTTCAAAAACTGAGGTCTAGCTTCACTATTTCTTTTCCTTTTTTTCCCCCCTTTTTTCTCTCTCGAATGTGGGGATTGAGAGGAGGCTTTCCGAGTCGTTGAGAGAGAGAGAGAGAGAGAGAGAGAGAGAGAGAGAGAGAGAGAGAGAGAGAGAGAGAGAGAGAGAGAGAGAGAGGCTTTAAACTTACGGGCTCTCGACGTAACTGCGGAAAAAAAAATAAAAAAGTTGAAGTAATTTATTGCAGACCATCTATAGAATGTTTATGGGCGAGGAACGAGCGGGATGAGGAATGTTACAAATTCAGATCTGCCTCACGCAATGACTAATGTGTCTGGACT
>NC_087185.1:8385000-8395000 GCF_035594125.1 Scylla paramamosain
TTGTTACTTTTGCAGATTTTTTTCACTGTTCTTGTCTTCCTGTTCTCTTTTTTTTTAATACTGTTGTTATTATTTTTGTTTTTACAGTTTTGATGGCTGGTTTGCTTTTGTTTTTATTATTATTTTCAGTTTTCACCGTTTTTATTGTTTTTTTTCGGATTTCCTGCTATTGTCGTCATTATTTTTTGGTGTGTCTGGTGTTGCCCTTCCTGGTATAATGGTGCTGTTGCTGCTGTCATTCTTCGCTGCTGTCGCTGGTACGCGTTCTTGTTCATGTTGCTATTTTTGCAGAACTATTTAACTTCGTTCTTCCTTGAATCTTACCCTCGTTCCCCTGCCTCACCCCTTCCTCCCTGTATTACTCCCTCGACTCTACTCCCCCCCACGCATTATCTCCCCCTTACTCCCTCCCGCACTCCGCCACTAATGCTTCATCGCCCTCACCTATTCACCTCCCCTCACCTTCCCTTCCTCCCCAGCTGTAATCTACCCTCTTTTTTCACATTCCCCCCTCCCCATTTCTTCGCTTCCCCTTCCTTTTCTCCAGTAGTCTAGCACCCCCTTCCCTCATGTCTCCTCTCCCCCCTTCCTTCACCTGTTCACCCCCATTACCCTTTCAAGCTGTAATCTATATCCCCTCTCCCTTCTTCTCCCCACTCCACTATCCTCTCCCCTTCTCTTTACCTTTCCTTACTTCTTCCCTCTTCATTCCCTCCCTTCTTCCTTTAATATATACCTTCTCTATCCTGATTTTCTTCCTTTCTCCCATTTCTCCCCTCTCTCTACCCTCTTCTCTCCTTTCACTCCCATCGAAACCCTCACTCTTTCTCTCTCTCTCTCTCTCTCTCTCTCTCTCTCTCTCTCTCTCTCTCTCTCTCTCTCTCTCTCTCTCTCTCTCTCTCTCTCTCTCTCTCTCTCTCTCTCTCTCTCTCTCTCTCTCTCTCTCTCTCTCTCTCTCTCTCTCTCTCTCTCCCCAGCCTGTCCTATTTACCTATCTGTCTCCCCCTCTCCCATATACCCTCATCATCTATCTCACCTTTCCCTGGCCCCTCTCTTCCCCCTCCTTGCTTTTCCTACCCACCATCCTCTCCAATCTATATACCCTTTCCCCACTCCCCACCTAATCTATCTTCCCTTTCTCCCCCTCTCTCTCCTCCCCTTGCCTTGCCTTTGTGCTAAGTCGAAGGCAAGAAAAATGTTAAGCCCGAGACACACCCCGAGTCTTGTCAGGAAAACAGCAATTACCTGCGCCAGAGAAGTTGTCTTGGTGGGAACGACTCCACGAATGGGTGACCTTGAAAAAACTGGAGGTGGTGGTGGTGGTGGTGGTGCAGGGGAGGAGGTGGGTGATTAGGTGGGTAGGTTGTGGGAAGGATTGGGAGCGGAAAGGAAGGGAAGCGTGGAAGGTTGTGGGAGTTAGTGCGTGTACAACGAGGTGTTAGAGAGAGAGAGAGAGAGAGAGAGAGAGAGAGAGAGAGAGAGAGAGAGAGAGAGACTGGTAAAGGGTGTGCGAAAAAGAAAAACGACTGAACAAGGAAAGGTGGACTAGAGAGAGAGAGAGAGAGAGAGAGAGAGAGAGAGAGAGAGAGAGAGAGAGAGAGAGAGAGAGAGAGAATTGACTGGGCGTGGTCGTGAATGTATTGCTGTATCCTAATTTCTCCTCCTCCTCCTCCTCCTCCTCCTCCTCCTCCTCCTCCTCCTCCTCCTCCTCCTCCTCCTCCTCCTCCTCCTCCTCCTCCTCCTCCTCCTCCTCCTCTACGTTATCGGCAATCAATTAACATAACAGCATGAATGACTAATAAAAACGAAAAAAATAACGAAGCAAGAAAAGACAAAGAAAAGGCAACTTCCTCCATTAAAGAAAATTATGATAAACTAAGGAAGAGAAAATGAGATAATAAATGAAAGAATAAAAAGAAAAAATATAGGTTAAGAAAGTAGACCAGGTGAAGGAGAGAGAATCTAACGTGAAAGAGAATAAAGGTGAAGGAGAGAAGGAGAAAGAGATATAATTCAGGTGAGGAAAGAGAGAGAGAGAGAGAGAGAGAGAGAGAAAAAAGGGAAAAAGAAAAGTGAGAGAAACTGGTAGAGGATATGAGAGAAAGAAAAACGAGAGTGAAGTAAGGTGAACGAGGTGAGAAACAAGAGAGAGAGAGAGAGAGAGAGAGAGAGAGAGAGAGAGAGAGAGAGAGAGAGAGAGAGAGAGAGAGAGAGAGAGAGAGAGAGAGAGAGACTTGTAAAAGGTGAGAAAAAGAAAAAGTGAATGAACGAAGGAAGGTGAACCAGAGAGAGAGAGAGAGAGAGAGAGAGAGAGAGAGAGAGAGAGAGAGAGAGAGAGAGAGAGAGAGAGAGAGAGAGAATTTGTAAAAGGTGAGAAAAAGAAAGTGAATGAACGAAGGAAGGTGAACCAGAGAGAGAGAGAGAGAGAGAGAGAGAGAGAGAGAGAGAGAGAGAGAGAGAGAGAGAGAGAGAGAGAGAGAGAGAGAGACTAGAACTAGGTTAAGGGAGAGGCGAGTGAGTGTCTGAGTGAGATAGAGAGAGAGAGAGTGAAGTAGAATAAGAACAAGGTGAGGAAAATTGGGAAGACGAAATGAAGAGAATTCTGTCTTGTCTCCCTTAACCTTCACTCCTTCACCCTTACCGCCCCTCACCCTTACTAACACCCTCACCCTTAAGTTCCCAGCGTAACCCAGCACCAGGGAACACCCAATCCATGCCCTCAGAACTCTTCAACCGGTTCTGCTCTCAGCGTTTTGTGTCCCCCGGTTCTTCCCTTCGCGAGTAACGAAAATGAGAAAGCTGCTTGGATCATTGTTCTCGCTTCCTAGAGAGAGAGAGAGAGAGAGAGAGAGAGAGAGAGAGAGAGAGAGAGAGAGAGAGAGAGAGAGAGAGAGAGAGAGGTGATCATGGCGCTGGTGAGAAGACAAAGGCTGCTGATGGTGTAGGAAAATGAGGAATGCAGATGGTGAAAAAATAAAGATTGCAGAGATAATGATGCAGAGGATGGTGAGGTGAAGATTGCAGTGACAATGATGTTGGTGAAGGGAAGATAATTTTGTAGTCATCGTGTGGCTGTTAGCAGGTGAGGGCGAGGTAATGATGTAGGTGATGGTGACAGGACAAGGGATGCAGTGATAATGGTGAGGGTGGTGAAGGTGAGATGGTGATGCAGGTGATGGTGAGATAAAGGTTGCAGTGATAATGGTGAGTGTGAGATGATGATGTAGGTAATGGTGAGAAGGGAAGGTTGCAGCAGTAATGGTGAGGGTGGTGATGACTGCAGTGATCATTATGCTGCTGGTGAGAAATGCTGCAGTGACGTTTCTGGTGATGGTGAGAGGACGGGGTGTAGTGATCATGATTTTGCTGATGAGGGAAAAAATGCAATAATGATCATGATTCTGCTGACGATGATGAGACAAAGGATCCGGAATTTCAAGCGCTGTGTTCTCTCATCACGTCTGTTTACAAAGACCACACGATGATAAGTTGGTGTCTCGCGGGCATGTTTTGCTTTGATGATGCACAATCTCCGTTAAACTCGCTTGTATCCTAAAAAACGCCCTTGAAAATCCCGCTGGCTTCCACTAATGGGTGTTGAAATCAGACCAAATATGTCAAAAGGTATAGGGATATTAACCACCTCTCAAAAAAAAAATAAATAAATAAATAAAATAAAATAAAATAAATAAATAAGTCATATCATTATCACCCTGACCACCACCATCACCGCTCTTGTTGTTCAGTTCTGCAGTCAGTTTCCATAAATAAACTCGTCTGTCGTTAGTCACAATAGAGCAAATAGTTAAATTGTAACGGATAACTATTGCAACTTTTAAGACCTTGATTATAAAGACAGTAAAGAAAGTATTGTAAACTTATATTCTTACACGGTATCCAAAATGTGAAGCAGATGTCATGGTACTGAAAAAAGGTTGATTAAGAAGAGCTTGGCGGGAGTACATAGTAAGACAGAAGATGGTAATTGTTGTTGTGCCAGTATTAAAAAAGAAAACGGGGTGTTAACGTGAAGACAAAGACGAGGACCTGATGTGTATGTAAATGTACTGCTCCCGAGATGAGGAGAGGAAAGTTGAGAGAAAAGAAAGTAATTTGGAGTAGAAAATAACTGTATTCATTTTTACCTTTTTTCTCCATTCTATTTTTCTGTATTCCTCGTTGATTGATAATGACGCAAGAGTTTTTTAAAGGTCGAGGTGTCATTCTGGTGCATAGAAAATGTTGGAATTGTAATCAACAGTGAGAGGTAGACAAATAGAGAGAGAGAGAGAGAGAGAGAGAGAGAGAGAGAGAGAGAGAGAGAGAGAGAGAGAGAGAGAAAGTTGGATTGTGCCGTGCATCCTGCTTGAAAAAAAGGAAAAAAAAACGACAATTATCGTCATTTTCTTGCCCCGAAAAGGTCCAATTATCACGATTTGCCAGTCAGAGGAGCAGAATTATGACGAAAAATAATTATGGAACCTTTTCAGAAAACCCTAAAATGCTTGCAGGCAATATTAACCCCCGTTTTCTCTCAGATTTCAAGGGGGAACTTACCTATCACCTTGAAATACCCACCGGCCACCTTTGCCCCCTGAAAAAATACACAAATTAATGTCTGTTTTGGATGCAGATAGAGAGGAGATAATTAGTGTCATCACAGAACTCATTAAAGTCATCAGGAGGTTTCAGTTAAAAAAAAAAAAGTATTGTGCAGACTACAGGCTAGCGCACCCAGCCTGTGCCTTTGGAAGCGTCCGAGGTAATCGTCTCACATTCCTAATTAATTTCAAGGGGGAATGAACTGCGATTTCCAACGTTAATTAACACGGAGCTATTTACTCACTTTTTTTTTTTTTTTTATCTGCACGGTCGCGGATTGTTGTTTGATTCAGTGCGTGGCGGCGTAACGCGATTTGGGTCTAGTTTACGTACTCCCCGCCAACGTGCTTGCAGTAACGCGATTCGTTTCATTTTTTATCACAATCAACCGCTTATTCCGTCTGATCCGATTCATGACTTGTTTTTAATACGAAGCACTGGATTTGGCGCGCTTCGATTACAGTTTGTTTATACTTTATACTGCTTTGTTTTTGGTTCAGCTTTGTGTCCGGTTGTCTTGTGTTGCGTCATTGGAGTACTTAAAACTGGGTACCGGATTGGACACTTTTCTGACATGGCTTGTTTCGTTACTGTACGTTTTCGTTGTATCGTTTTCCGAATGCCGTTTTGGTTTGTGATTTTTTGTCATCTACCTACATCATTTTTTCCATTCTTTCGCAGCGCTGTACGTGACTGTTTTCGGATGCGGCTTATTTTGTTTTACTCGACTCGTACATCAGTGTCCGAACGTTTGCATCTTACGCGATTGGGTTGTAAGTTGCTGGAACACCCCCGCTTGATATAATGCCACTGGGATGTGCGTAGTATTTTCATCCCAGCTCGGCTCTCCGCTATTCAGATCCGCTGTTTGGATACTGCAGCGGATCGGGGTAAGACGATTCGAATACGGGTTGTGTTGGTGCTGCACGCTATAGCAATTCGGATACCGGGAATGCGTTTTTTAGTGAGGACAGTCTCGAAACGGCGCCACTGAAATACTCTGCTGTAATACTTCTCTCGGTGCGGCGCTATCGGCACGCTGCGTTATTGGCCGCACGATGATTTTGCATACCGTACCTGCGCTCCCTTTCTAAATATTATCCTTCGCTACGCTGCTTGCACACATATTGTTCTTATGCAGCGCTGGGTAATGCTTCAACACTTCTGTGCTGCTCCGCCGGGTCATTCCTGCAGCGATGGTTAGGGCGTGCTGCTTCTGTCCTCCACTTCACCTCTTAGAACCCACATGGCGTCTTGGAACTTGTTGAAATGGTAGTCGCTCAAAATTGCATGGAACAGGAAATTTTAAGACCCAGACGCAATACATAACTCGATTTTAGAACTTCATATAAGACTTCACAAAATCGTGTAATCTTAACCTAAATAATATAAGGCTTCCAGATTTACAGTTAATATTGAATGACGCTGCTCACACCAGTTTTATTCCTATACAGTGTTGGGTAATGCTTATCTCTACAGTGTTGCTTGCGTGCCGTGTTACTGGTAGAGCGATGGTTGTGACCCACTTCGTACCTCCCCCACTCCCCTTTCTTCAATATTGCAGTCTCCGTACCACAGTTTGCACGCAGCTTGTTCCAAAGTGTCGGGTTCAGGCAGTACTCTAGCACAGTGTTACTTTCATGCCAGGCTATTTTCGGTGCTGCTCTGGTGTACTTTCACATACAGTAACGTTCACACCCTTTCCTTCATGCTGTACTGGTAATGTTCTTCGTACCCACCTTGTACCACGTCGAACAATGCCTCCCCCTTCCAGCCCTTGAGTACAACACCTCATGTACCGCGTTAATGCTTCGAACTTTTACATCTTGCTCCATTTACAGCCTTTCTTTACTGCACCCTTTGCAATGGTGTGGAGCTCCAGTTTCTTCTAGCACGTCAGATATAGTAGTTGTCAGATTTTCTAATACTGCGTTACCGTACAAGTGCTACATTCCTTTAATATTGCTCCATTTAGTCTTTCTTTGATATGGTACTCAGCAATGCTTTTGATTTTAACAACCACTTCCTTGCCCCGCGTTAGGTAGTGCTTGCCTTAGTAAAGCGCAGTTTTTTTCTTTTATTTATAATCCTGCGCTAGCGTAAGAGTGCTACATTCCTTTACATCTTGCTCCATTTACAGCTTTACTTTAATATCGCACTCTGCAATGCTGTTATCACCCAGTTTTTTGCACCACGTCAGGTAATGCTTCCCTCAATACACCTTTCTTCACATACCACGTCTCTGTTAGTGATTCATACCTTCACATGTAGCAGTTTTCACTCCCATTCTTTGTTATCGCGCTTTGCAATGCTGTTATCACCCAGTTACTTGTACCGCGTCAGGCAATACTCCACTTTGAACAGCGCGTCTCGCAAGCTGTGTTATTGGCGTGGCATTGAGTTGACATACTTTTACACCTGTTTACACTCCCCCTCAATATTGCACTTCTCGTAATGTTAGCACCCACCGTCTTGTTCAGCACGTGGCCTTACTCAGTATAGTGGAAAGCGAATACCCGCTACGTATCAGCCAAGCATACATATTTCTCCCGCCCTTCAGTATTACAATCCAGCGACTAATGGCATCTACACAAAAAACAAGTGATGAGAGAGGCAAAAATACAATGCATATATATACATATGCATATACCAGATGACTAATTTGGATATTTGAAAATTCAGTCAAGATACTCGTAAATCTGTAGCTAATTAATGTGACTTCTTGGTGGGACGTATATATATATATATATATATATATATATATATATATATATATATATATATATATATATATATATATATATATATTCTACCGCCCTTTTAATATTGCATCCGAGGCTAACATGTGTACATTCACCTAGTTCTAGTTCAACATTTATTATTTTAAGTGGCGTTACCCAAATCAGTATTAACCTTTCCTGTACAAAAGACAGCATGGTACCTTTATATTTCAGCAACCTTAGACAATTCCAGTGAGCTAAAATTGAGTTTGACACTTAAAGGTTTCATCTCAAGTCACTCCTCTTTAGTGTCAGTGCGTCTTTCAAAATTTATACTTCAGACTAGCACCAGACCGTTTTATGAAGCTTGAACCCGCACCAGATGAAAGGTTTAAGACACTGCAAGCTCGATTTAACGGAACCGGTTCTCTACAGTGAGTGGGAATTTGCTAACCGGCCAACGAACGTGACTAGAAACGAATGTAGACCACGAAAGGAAAAGTTGTTAGAGAGAGAGAGAGAGAGAGAGAGAGAGAGAGAGAGAGAGAGAGAGAGAGAGAGAGAGAGAGAGAGAGAGTCGGGCAGTAGGGAACCTGTACTTCATGCGTGCGTGGAGCTAAGGCAAAGGGAGGGAGTGAGGGAAAGGGAGGGAGGGAGGGAGAGTGAGGCACGGTTTATGAAGGAAAGCGTAGGGGGTATTGTGAAGGGGAGGGAAACTTTTTTCCTTTCTTTTCATTCTCTTCTTTCATTTGGAGGGGAGACCGAGAAGGAGGGGAGATGTTGGGCTGTTGAATTGAGGGAGATGCTTTATGTAAGGGGAAACGAGGGGACGGTGTCAAAAGCGAGAGAGAGAGAGAGAGAGAGAGAGAGAGAGAGAGAGAGAGAGAGAGAGAGAGAGAGAGAGAGAGAGAGAGAGAGAGATGGTGGCATGGTCCTTGTGTTGGGAAGTGAGGGGAGGCAGGTTTTGTATTGAATTGGAACGGAGGGAGGAGGGGAAGAAGGGACAGGGAGGAAGAGGGAAAGTGAGGGCGTAGTGGCAGTCATTTGTAGCTTTTGGACGTAAAGAAGAAGCGGCCAGTCATTTAAAGATTAACATTATCTCCCTGGCGAGGCGAGGGAGAGGGAGGGAGAGAGAGGAAATTTGATTGAAAAGATGAGAGAGAGAGAGAGAGAGAGAGAGAGAGAGAGAGAGAGAGAGAGAGAGAGAGAGAGAGAGAGAGAGAGAGAGAGAGAGAGAGAGAGAATCGGTCCTGCAGTGCCATGCCGCCGTTGGCATAGTTTTTGTTTTGGACACTTAACTGGATCCCTTCCCCTTCCCCTCCCCCTCTGGTGGTAATGCGGGCGGCCAATAAACAGATGATTGGCCCCTTCCTCCACCCCGGCACTCACCCCCCTTCCCGCCCCCACCTGACAATCAATAGATGGATTGGAATGAATGTGTAATGCAGCCCTTACCGCTGCCCCGCACCACCACCACCACCACCACCACCACCACCACCATGGTGTATCCTGGCAGGAGTGCCCCGAGGCAGGGCGTGGGTGGTGGCAGGGAATGAACCTGCCAGTGGTGGCCTTGCAGTGCCACCTCTCCGTCCCCCGCCCCGCCCCACCCCACTGTGGCTTGGTGCAGGTGGCAGTGCCGCCTGTATCCTACCGGCAGGTCCTGCCTGTCCTTGCACGCCGCCCTGTACATCCTGGTGGGCGGGAAGGCCCTAGGCAGCGTGTGGAGGGAGCGGCAGGCGTCCCTCCCCAGCAGGAGGCGGCGCGGCGTGGCGGCGAGCGGCATGACTATTGTTTTGGCGGGAGCGGCGCCGCGGGGTGACTAGCGTTACTGGCGTGCACGTGGACGTGGCAGGGGTACGATGACACCGCGGCGGCCGCCGGGCCGCGGCTGCCAGCAGTGTGTGCTCGCCCGCCATGGTTCGCCCCGCCGCCCTGCTCGCCGCCCCTCGCGCCCTCGCCTGCTGCAGCAGAGACTAGTGCCGGCGGAGCAGCGGGCGTCGTGCGGCTGGCAGACGGGGCTGGCTATTGATTGACAGCCGGGACGCCAGGTGGTGCCGGAGTGAGCGGCCAACGGCACCATGGCTCACAGGTAACTGCCACGCCACCTCCTCCACCTCCACCCTCCACCACCTCCTCCACTGCCCGCACCGGGGCTGCCGCCCGTTGCCTGGGCCCCGCAGGGGACGCCCTGTCCCCAACCCCCAGTCTGCTACATAAGCAGGGTCGCTATCGCCGCTGCTGCGGGCTGCCGGCAGGTGCCGCCGCCTGGGAGCCGGTTGGCTTGTGTTGCTTGCTTGCTTCTGTCCTTTTTTGCTGCTGCTGTTGCTGCTGATGCTGTTGCTGCTGCTGCTGCTGTTCCTCCTCCTCCTGCTTCTTCTCTTTCCTGCTGGCGTGTCGGGCCTCCATGGCGTTGCCGTGTTCTGCTGCTGCCCTTGCCTCGGCGTGCTGGTGCCGCCTGCTGGGCCGCTGTGATGGAAAAGAGTGAGAGTGTTAGCAGTGGAGGGCGCGTGGCAACGGGGCGGCGGCACAGCAGTTGGCCCCCGCCCCCGCCTTGGCCTTGCCGCGCGGCAGCACCACAGCGGCGCCCCGTGGCCACGAGGCCTTGCCTCTGAAACGTGTGCGGGGTCGACCTTCGCCCTGCGGTGCCCCGGCCCGTGTGAGGCTGCAAGGAGGTC
>NC_087185.1:8400000-8410000 GCF_035594125.1 Scylla paramamosain
ACAAAGCTTTCTACTTTTATGTTACAAAGAGTTCTGTGTCGCTGTGTTTTGTGTTTTCCAAAAGAGGGGAAAGAATTGGGGGGAGGGGAGACGAGGGCTAGATCCTTTTTTGATGTCTTTGTTCCACTTTTCCACCGCCGGATGTGGGTCGGTGGATGAGGTGGATAGGTCGTGGTGGGTAAGCTTAGGGATTTGTTGTGTGTGTATGTGTGGATTATTGTGTTGTTGTTGTGTGTGTGTTTGTCTGTGTGTGTGTGTGTGTGTGTGAGGTATTGTGGATAAGCTGGTTGGTTTATTTTGTGGTTATGTGGATTAGTATGTGTTGTGTGTGTGTGTGTGTGTGTGTGTGTGTGTGTGTGTGTGTGTGTGTGTGTGTGTGTGTGTGTGTCAGTGTATGGATGAACTATTGTGGATACTGTTTTTATGTGGATTACTTTTTAGTAGTTTGGATTTTATTTGAAAGTGTGGGTTGATGGTTGAAGTAGTGGATTTATATTCGTTTAAGTGGATGAGTGTAGGTATGGATGTAGATTGTTGGTCTTAGATGTGGAAGATTAAGCGGATGTATTTAAATTTGGATGGATCGGTGAATTACGATACGGATGAAGTGAACGTATGAAGTGGATTTAAACGTGGATAAGCTGATAAAGATCTAAAATTTGCATTAGTTATGAATAGAGCTAAAAGTCGTCAATTTAATGCATGTGGAAGGGAGAAAATGGATAACTGCCACTAAGCACCCGAGGAAGTGGAGGGATGACAGGTGGATGTAATATGAGGTGTGGCTGGGGCCAGGTGGAGGAGGAGCAGGAGGTAACCTAAATACAGGTGAAGATATGAGTGTTTGTCGCAGTATTTGTCTTAACTGTCCGTCTATTTTGCCTTCAACCCTAAACTGTCTACACATGCCACTCAAATTAAGAGAGAGAGAGAGAGAGAGAGAGAGAGAGAGAGAGAGAGAGAGAGAGAGAGAGAGAGAGAGAGAGAGAGAGAGAGGGGGGGGGATAACGTAGATGAGCAAGGAGAGAAGAAGAGTAAGAAGGAAGAAAAGAAGTGAGAAAAAAAATGGATAATACTTAAAAGAGAAGGAAGAGGCAGAAGAGAATGAGAAATGAGATAAACGTGAAAGAAAGAGGAATTGGATAGCATAAATGAACATAAAGAGGAGAAGGAGGAGGAGGAGGATAAAAGAATAGTAGGGAAGGGAAATATGGAGAAATAAACTGGATAGCATAAATGAACACAGAGGAAGAAGAAGAAGAGGAGGAGGAGGAGAAAAAAAGAAGAATAGGAGAAATAAAAGGAAGCCTAGAATTAAAAACATGAACGAAGTAGAAAGAAAATAAAACAAACAGCAAGACACAAGAACACGCACATAAACTTCTCCCATGTGTGTGTATGTGTGTGTGTGTGCGTGTGTGTGTGTGTGTGTGTGTGCGTGTTGAGTTATGGGCGGCGGGGTAAAGAATAGTGCCGGGAAGGAGTGTAGGTAAATGGTGTGTGGCGGAATGACCCGTAATACCAAGGCAGGGGCGGGACGGAGGCTTTCTCACCGTGATGAATTTCCGAGTTAACGCGGCGCCCGACTCATGTAGACACACAAAAGCAGATGCCCAGTTTTATGAAGTATTAAGCCGTGTGTGTGGCTGGAGAGAGAGAGAGAGAGAGAGAGAGAGAGAGAGAGAGAGAGAGAGAGAGAGAGAGAGAGAGAGAGAGAGAGAGAGAGAGAGAGAGAGAGAGAGAGGCTGGGAGAGGAAGAGGAGGGGAGAGGCGAGAGATGAGGATCAATGTTAGCCCCCTTACTGGATAACCTATAGCTACTCTCTCTCTCTCTCTCTCTCTCTCTCTCTCTCTCTCTCTCTCTCTCTCTCTCTCTCTCTCTCTCTCTCTCTCTCTCTCTCTCACTATCTCTCCTCTCCTCCTCTCTCCAAACCTCATATCTAATACTCTTTTGCCGCATCTTAACCATCACCACCTATGCCCCTTCCCCCTTCCTCTTCACCCCGCCCCCCTTCCCATCCTCACCAAAAAAGGGCATCTTTGCTATTGACCCTTTGGAGTTTAAGGGTACCTGCCTAATCTGGCTACACTGCTTCCCTTACTGCCCTTCACAAAACCTTGAAGTGCGCCCTTTGTCCAGGAGAGAGAGAGAGAGAGAGAGAGAGAGAGAGAGAGAGAGAGAGAGAGAGAGAGAGAGAGAGAGAGAGAGAGAGAGAGAGAGAGAGAGAGAGAGGAAAGTTTGACAATTATATAAGACGAAAGAAAGGGAAAGTTGTTCTGTCCATGTAAGGTGATTATGTAGTTTAGGTCGTTACAATTAAGTAGTTTTGTAGTAGTGACTAGTAGTAGTAGTAGTAGTAGTAATAGTAACAGTAGTAGTAGCTGTTGTTGTTGTTGTTGTTGTTGTTGTTGTTTTATAATTAGTCGTAGTATAGGAGTTTTTTTGTGATGTAATAGAATGCTTGATTTTGTAATATGGCAGTAATAGTAGTAGTAGTAGTAGTAGTAGTAGTAGTAGTAGTAGTAATTGTTATTGTTCTTGATATTGTAGTAATAGTAGTGAAAACATCTGTGGTAATAGAAGTTGTTATTGTTCTTGATATAACATTGTATCAAAAAGAGTAAAAGCTTCAGTAGTAGTAATAGTAGTAGTAGTAGTAGTAACTGCATAGTAGTATAGCTTCAGTGACCTTCAGCTGCTAAATCATTATATATTGATTGGAGTTCGTCGTCTTACGTCATAGTGGTGGTGGTGGTGGTGGTGGTGGTGGTGGTGGTGGTGGTGGTGGTGGTGGTGGTGGTTGCGATGGTAATAACTGTGTCGGCAGAGATATGGTTGATGCAGACGACCTTGGGGAGGTTAGTGGCTGCAAAATAGTGTTAGATCTCATTTTGTGGTGATGGTCGTAGTGGTGGTGGGGGTGAATAGACTGGAATTGTGGTGACTGGTTAGGACAGGATTATGATGATTGTTGTAGTTGTGGTTAATGAAGTTTGTGGTGTTTGTGGTTAAGATAGATGAGAATTGTGGTAGTAGGATAGTAATAGAAGTAATTAAAACACTGGAATAGTATTAATTGTGGTTTAAAAAGAAAGAATTGTGAGAGCTGCAAAAAATAGTGGTAGTAAAACGGTGATTTTAGTTATATTGGCAATAAAAACAAACAAAGCGAGTGTGGTGGTGATAGTGGTTGAAACTAACGCTGGTGGCACAGAAATGGTGGAGTTTGTGGTAGTGTGGCGGTGTGGCGGCGCTGGGAGTAGATTGTGTGGCAGTGAATAGAACCTCTTTAGTGTCGCACGCGTGGCTGCCGAGAGAGAGAGAGAGAGAGAGAGAGAGAGAGAGAGAGAGAGAGAGAGAGAGAGAGAGAGAGAGAGAGAGAGAGACTATTCACCATCATCACCACCTCCAGTTCATCCATCTCACCACCACTTTCAGTTTCTGGTGGTGGTGGTGGTGGTAGTAGTGGTGGTGGTAGCGGTGGTGGTGGTGGTGGTGGTGGCGGCACTGATCAAAAGTTTGGATTTCAAGTTTGTCCCCAAATGACCCTTTTGTAACACTTCAGGGGACGTGCGGCGAGTTGTGGTGATGAGAGAGAGAGAGAGAGAGAGAGAGAGAGAGAGAGAGAGAGAGAGAGAGAGAGAGAGAGAGAGAGAGATGAGGGGGGAGGAAGGGAGAGAGAATAGGAAACAAATATTGAGGGATGTTGAAATGGTTGATGCAAGAGTTATAGAGAAAACAAATGATGCTAGAGAGAGAGAGAGAGAGAGAGAGAGAGAGAGAGAGAGAGAGAGAGAGAGAGAGAGAGAGAGAAACCTGTGACAAAGATATAGACAGAAATAAACAAAGCAAGACAGAACAAACAGGCAGAGACAAATAGACTTACACAAGGAGACACTGACAGACAGACAGACAGAGAGAGAGAGAGAGAGAGAGAGAGAGAGAGAGAGAGAGAGAGAGAGAGAGAGAGAGAGAGAGAGAGAGAGAGTCAACCAGCCAGCCAGTGTGTATCAGAAGAGGTCATTGGGGAGGGATGAGTGCTTGTCTTGGGGAGAGGGAGCCTTGAAGTGTCGCTGGGGAGAGGAAGGAGGATTGGATACCACACTAAAGAGCATTAAGAGCACGAGAAGGTGTTGGGGAGGATGGGAGATGGTTGGGAGATAAAAACCTTGTCTAGACGTGGAATTAGGGCGAACATAACATTGGGAGACTAAGGCACACATTCAGAAACTCTTTACTCTCCCACAACGACTATTTTCAGAGGCCACAGATGACTAGCCGGATTCTCAGAAGTGTTTCTCATGTCAGTAATGAAAGTCTTGTCAATTTGTCGCTAAAACCTTGCAAACATCCTTAAAAACCTGTGTCACTTCATTTATAGGCTTTTGAATCAGTGGAGGTGCAGCGCGGAAGTGAAACAAAATTCTTTCTCTCAGCACGGCTATTTTCAAAGGTTACAGAGACGATAAGCTGACCTCTCTCTGTCTCCCCAGTCAGTAATGTAGAAAAATTGTCCATCTATCATTATAAGCATACAAACATCCTAAAAACTCTTGTCACTTTATCTATAAGCTTTTGAAAGTAATAGAGGTGCGGCGTACAGATGTTTCAGAATACGGTCCTAAATGGAGAACGTTTAAGAGGAAGAGCAGAAGGATAGTTATGTAAAGTAATAGGGAGGCTGTGTTAAGGGTAATGGCAGGAGAGGAGTCGCTAGGCCTACACGTGTCAGTTCTGTGGTATGTGGAAGGCTTGTGTGTGGATTGTGGTGGAATAGAGTGCAAGGATGTGGAAGAGGTAGTGGAAGGATTTTCTGGAACGTAAGTGTGTGTGTGTGTGTGTGTGTGTGTGTGTGTGTGAGAGAGAGAGAGAGAGAGAGAGAGAGAGAGAGAGAGAGAGAGAGAGAGAGAGAGAGAGAGAGAGAGAGAGAGAGAGGTCTGGAGTGTGTTGGGTGTACGTAAAGGTAAGGTCTGGGATGCGTTAGAGAGAGAGAGAGAGAGAGAGAGAGAGAGAGAGAGAGAGAGAGAGAGAGAGAGAGAGAGAGAGAGATCTACCATAAGGGAGATAGAGTACTAGGCAGCGTTAGACTACGAGATAAGATTAAATTAAGTTAGATTCGAATAGATTAGTAAGATTACGAGATTAGATAAGACTGAAATTGCTTGTTAGGATGAAGTGTTGCACGTGAGAGAGGGGAAATAGATCCAGATAGAAGATTTGCACGTAGGAGGGAAGAGAAAGAGGCTAGATATGAAAGATGCACGTGAAAGAGGAAAAAGAAAGACAGACCCAGATTGAGAAGTTTTGCACGTATGAAAGAGAAGAGAAAGAAACACTCATTTATATAAGTGTTACATGTAAGAGAGAGAGAGAGAGAGAGAGAGAGAGAGAGAGAGAGAGAGAGAGAGAGAGAGAGAGAGAGAGAGAGAGAGAGAGAGATAAAAAAAAAAATAATCAGACATAATGGAGAGGAAAAAGGAAGATTCAGATAAAGAAGTCTCACGGAAAATAGATAAAACGAGAGATAGACGTAAGAGGAGATACGGAAACACCTTCCGTCCTGAAATGCTGCGGCAGAGATGAATACTTGCTCTAAGAGGGAAATTGAGATAAATCTTAAGCCTGTTGACTTCTCAGAGATGGCGGAGTGATTAATGATTCGAGGGGAAATCCTAAGGGGAAAAGGGAAGGTGGTGGGCGATTTGTTTGGGGGAAATTGCTGTGGGAGGGACGCCATCTGCTGGGAGAAGGTAGATTGGTGCTGGGAATTCTCACCCTGGATAAGAAATGTGGATTGCTGTGATGGATGACCCCTGCGTGTGTGGAAGGAAACCAGGTGAGTGGGTGTGTGGGTACGAAGAGCTTTACCTGAGAACACCTGGGAGCACCTGCCGGAGTTACAGGTGTGGTTCTGTCTACCTGTTGTGAAGATGGATAGGTACTGGGGCTCTTACCTGGGGGAAAAGGTGTATGGGGAAATTACATGGGGAAGTAGTAAAGATGTTTTGATTTTTTGTTACCTGACAAATGAATATACAGGTGAAAAATGGAAAATCACCAAAGTTACTTGAGAGAGAACTTATTGGACGTATGTGGAAGTTACCTTAGGAAGAAGTTAAAGTTTCTAGGACTGAGAAATGTTACCTTAAAAAAAAAAAAATCACACGCTACTTAAGGAAAAAAATGTTAATGGACGTATGGGAAAGTTACCTAGGAAAGTAGTTAAAGTTTCTGAGCCTGGGAAACGTTGACATGGAAGAATGTATAGGTGAGGAGATGGAACATTAGTGAAGTTACCTTACGAGAAAAAGGTGGAATGGATGTAGAGGAAGCTATCTGGAAAGTAGTTAAAGTTTCTGGGTTTGTTTAAAGGAATGTCACGAACGAATATACAGCCAAGGAAATGGAAATATAACTTGTTACCTGAGAAAAAAAATGACGAATTTATTTATTTATTGTTATGCATAAAGTTTTCATGATTGAATCCTCTTGGGTAAAATTTACGAGGGTGAAAGTATCGAATTATTACCTGACAAGAATATGTAAATTTGAATTAAAATATATATATATATATATATATATATATATATATATATTACTTGGTAGAAAAATATAGACGGAATTATGCATGAGGAGAATTTTGTTGAGGCATCTTTTTAGAGAGAAGGAAAACATATTTCATTTAGAGAAAAAAATATTGGAGGAATGGAAAAAATCTACAATAGGGGAAGAAAGAGAAGATCGACAGTAGGAGGAAAAGAAAAAAAAGTAAAGGAAAGAAAAGTATCTGAAAGTACATGGTTGAGAATTTATAATCAAAGAGGGGAAAAAAATAATATATATACATAGTAGTGTGTGTGTGTGTGTGTGTGTGTGTGTGTGTGTGTGTGTGTGTGTGTGTGTGTGTGTGTGTGTGTGTGTGTGTGTGGAAAATATTACCCGAGATAGGGAAATTTGTTAGGGCAGTGTTAGGGGAAAAAAGTATTAGGGTATTGTTACCAGGGAAATTTTGATATATGGGCCTCATTTTGGGGGAGCGTGTATGGGAGGGGAGGATAATTAATTACCCTGGGGAGAGGAAAGCAGGTGTAGGTGTTATGGAGAGTTATTGTACGTTGGGCTCATTTTTGGGGAGTGTGTGGAAGTGACTTGTTTGAGAGAGAGAGAGAGAGAGAGAGAGAGAGAGAGAGAGAGAGAGAGAGAGAGAGAGAGAGAGAGTTATTAGATTATGTATGAACTTAGTCTAATCTGGTATTGTTGAAAGAAATGTCAATTATTATTATTATTATTATTATTATTATTATTATTATTATTGTTGTTGTTGTTGTTGTTGTTGTTCTTTTCTTATTCTTTTTCCTTGTTGTTGTGACAGTTTAAGTAATATTAGGAGCCTTCTCAAGGTCAGAGAGAGAGAGAGAGAGAGAGAGAGAGAGAGAGAGAGAGAGAGAGAGAGAGAGAGAGAGAGAGAGAGAGAGAATTCCTATGGTGATGGCGGTGAGAGAGGAGGATCATGTGGTGGTGACAAAGAGGAACGTAGCTGCAGGATCTAGAGAGAGAGGGAGACAGAGAGAGAGAGAGAGAGAGAGAGAGAGAGAGAGAGAGAGAGAGAGAGAGAGAGAGAGAGAGAGAGAGAGAGAGAGAGGAAGTGGAGGGATGGAACTGAATGGGAGATGTGAGAGCCTGCAGCGGAGTGGGAAGAGAAAGGAGGAAGAGGAACAGGAGAAGGAGGAGGAGGGGGAGGAGAAATAAGAGAAAAGAAATAAATCGTAACAAGGGGAAGAGAGAGAGAGAGAGAGAGAGAGAGAGAGAGAGAGAGAGAGAGAGAGAGAGAGAGAGAGAAATAGAAGGAAGAAAATGAAGGTAAAGGAAAGAAAAACAACTAAAGAAATGAGAGGAAAATGAGAGAAAGGGAAGGAAACAAATTAAAAGACCAACACAAAAACAAAAACTACTACTACTACTACTACTACTACTACTACTACTACTACTACTACTACTACTACTACTACTACTACTACTACTAAACACCTAAACTCCAACAACAAAAGAGGCGAAGAGGCAAACAGGAGGACTCTTGGAGGAAAGGAGAGTAGGGCAGTGGAGTCTCGTTGGCAGGTGGCGGTGATGGTGGTGGTGGTGGTAGTAGCAGCAGCAGCAGCAGCAGCAGCAGTAGTAGTGGGGGTGACATCTGGTGGCCATTAACAGCGGCGGGGGTGGGCTGCAGTACCGCCTCTAATATTAACGCACCACGCAGGCGACAATTAACATGAACATGAACTCTCGGTCTCCAAATGAACCTGCTGTGATTTATCGCCACCAGTTCACGCAGAGAGAGAGAGAGAGAGAGAGAGAGAGAGAGAGAGAGAGAGAGAGAGAGAGAGAGAGAGAGAGAGAGAGAGGTTGTAAGTGAAAGGAATGTTAGAGAAATGGTGGTTGCTAGAGAGAGAGAGAGAGAGAGAGAGAGAGAGAGAGAGAGAGAGAGAGAGAGAGAGAGAGAGAGAGAAATACTACATAGAAGGAAGATTCTGAAAGGCAAGGCACGATCCTGAATTTAAAGGAAAGGCAGGCAAGAAAGTAGATGAAAAGAAAGATATGATGATTAGAGATTAAGAAGAGATGATATTATAGGAAGAGGTGGAAGAAACAGAGAGCTGGAGAGAAAGAGAAGAGGCTGTGAGAGGAAGGAGGTGATGATGAAGGTAGGGAGAGGAAGGAAAGGAGAGGAAAGATGAGGAAATGGATGCTGTAGAGATGGAGAGATGAGGGGGAGATGGTGTTGAAGGGAGAGAGGGAGAGATGATTGGGAAGAAAGGGATGCTGAAGGGAGAGAGGAGGAAACGAGGAAAGAAAAGGCTTAGAGAAATGAAAGATGGAAAATAAGAAAGTCAGAGAGAGGAAGGGAGAAAAAAATAAGCGTTCTTGGTGGAAAGGTAGAAGGGAGAGATTTTTAACTTAGAGAGGAGGGGAAGGGAGAGAATTAGTGATGGGTGAAGAGAAAAAAGCTATGGGGAGGTAATGAGGAGGAAAGGGAGGAAGGAGGGAGGAGAGGAAGGTTACTGATGCTGGTGGAGGGTAAAGGGAGGAGAAAATAGGGAGGAGGGAGGCTGGTAATGATAGGGAAGGAAAGGGAGGAGGCTCTGAGGTAATGGGGAGGAGATGAGTCGCTGGGAGAGGAAGGGAGGAGGAAGAGAGGAAGAGGAGGGAATGTGGGCTGTTTATGGGAGGAGGAGGAGAAGCAGGAGGGGAGGAAGAGGATAGGGAAGTAAACAGGAAGGACAAGAGGAAGAGGAGGAGGAGGAAAGATAATGGAGAGAAGTGGATGGTATTGCAAAGGGTGTGTGTGTGTGTGTGTGTGTGTGTGTGTGTGTGTGTGTGTGTGTGTGTGTGTGTGTTCGGAAATTCAGTTGGCATGAGTAATACAAGTGGTTTCGTGCACTTTATCATCACTTGAGAGAGAGAGAGAGAGAGAGAGAGAGAGAGAGAGAGAGAGAGAGAGAGAGAGAGAGAGAGAGAGAGAGAGAGAGACTCTGAAATAAATCAACATTACTCGCATAATTTTGTTCATTACGTTAATATAACACACCGTTACACACGCAACTCTCACTCCCCTCACTCGCTCTCTCACTGGCGCCCTCTCTCACTCACTCTCCCACTCTGCCAGTAGTAAGAGGAATTCATTAAGTAACTACCACTTCCGGGATCAGAACTTTGAAAAATGCACCACCACTCTTTACTTCAATAATTAATCTTATCAGGTTATTGCTGTTTATTATCCTTGTTTCCTTTACTCATTTTATTATTGTTGTAAATGTTTTTAATCTTGATCTTTTCCTCGTTTCCGTCCTCGTGCCGTATTTGTTAACTTCTACTTATGCCTCTTCCTTCTTTCTTTCCCTTCTTCTGTTTCACTTTTCTTCATTCTTTTTCTGTATTTTTCTTTTCCTCTATTTTAATTTTCCCTCTTCCTCCTCTGCTGTTCCTCTCACTCTTATTTATAAC
>NC_087185.1:8412500-8415000 GCF_035594125.1 Scylla paramamosain
CAATCTCGGAGTCGGTTTTACTGCCATTTCACACATCTTTCCTTACCCACTAACCACTCTGAGACATTTCTTGTTCTCTAGCCACCATCAAACACTATACTGGCCAGAAATTATTAAAAAACATTATTTTAAATTTATACCCTTTTCTTTCTTGTAGACGCTTATAAATATTTCATGCATTGTGTTTGACGTGAATTGTTGTCTATCACAGAAAATGGATTGAGGCTGTAAACTGTTAGCCGTACCCTGTTCATTCTTTCATGTTCTCTTCTCCTTTCTTCCTCTTTTTTTCTCTTTTATCCTCTCCTGTTCTCCTCTCCCCTTCCATTCCCTTCACATACTCTACGTTACCTTAATTAAGTTACCTTAGCTTTTTCATATCCTCTCCTCTTTCTTCTCTTTTCCCTCTCCCTTTCCTTTCCTTTCCATACTGTACTGTACCTTGCCTTACCTTACCTTAAATGTTCAATCTTGGAGTCAAAGGCTTCTCATGTTTTCTAATGTTATGCTTTTAAGCCTTTAAACTGTAAGCCGTATCCTGTTCATTTTAACCCAAGGAACGTTGCAAGGGGGTTCAGTGAATGTTCAATCTTGGAGTCATAGAAGCACGTGACTCCCTGTACTGTTCACTTTTGTTATCGAAGGCACAGTGAAGTCTCGGGTTATTGGCTCTAAAAGGTCCATTTCCATTTACAATTCGCGCCCAAGTTTAGCTGCTGGAAATCCATAGTGTCTTGGAATGGCTGTTGTTATGTCTCCCCTTTATTTCTCCCTCTTTCCTCGTTTCTCTCTCTTTTCTACTTTTCTTTTTCTCTCTGTTGTGTCTGTTTTACCTTTTTCCTCGTTTTTCTCTCCTTTCTTCTCCTTTTCTCTCTGTTGTGTTTTTCCCCCTCTTTCCTCGTTTGTCTCTCCTTTCTACTTCTCCTTTTCTCTCTGTTGTGTCTTCTATCTTCTTTCCTTGTTTTTCTCTCCTTTCTGCGTCTCCTTTTCTCTGTTGTGTATTTTCCCTTGTTTCCTTGCTTCTTTCCCTTGCACTTTTCTTTTCTCTCCTCTCTCCTTTGTCATGCTTCCTTTATTTCTCCCTTCTTTCTCTTTTGTCTCCTTTCTGCTTTCTCGCCTCTTTTCTTTGGGTTTCTCACTCAATTGTTCGTTCTTGATTCTCATTTATTCCTTCACTCTCCTCTCTTACATTTATTTCTTCCTTTCTCCTCCTTAATGTAATATCACCTTGCTTATTATCTTCCTTTTTCTTCTTTAATTCCGTCAGTTCTTATCTCTTTGCACTCATTTCTTTATTATTTATCCTTTCCTTCCTTCGCTTTATTTCTTACGTTCTTAATTTTTGTTTATTCCTTCTTATATTCCTTCCTTCGTTTACTCGTTTTCCATCCCATCCTTCTTCTCTCATAGTCCATCCTTCCACCCTCATCCTTCTCCTTCTCTTCCTTTCACACCTCCATTCTTTTCACCTCGTTCCTCCTCGTATGTTTGTGTCTTCATTCTGGCGAACACCTGCTCACCTGTGCGTCTCATCACAGGTGTTACCGGGCCCAGGTGTGTGAGGTGTAGCGTGAGTCTTTCTGTACATGTTGAGCGTCTTCCTCTTACTCTCTCCTACTCACTTCTTCTTCTTCTCCCTCTCCCTCTCCCTCTCCCTCTCCCTCTCCCTTGTACTCTTACTTTATGGATACTTTTTTTCTCGTTTATCTTTTTTTTTTCTTGTTTATTTTAATTTTGTTTCTCCTTCTTGTATCTTTTATTTATTTTTTTTCTATCTCTGTATGTTGTGTATTTTTTATTAGCTTTATTTTCTTCCTTAATTTATCAAGGCTCGCTCTTTACCTTTCCTGCATTCATTTTTTTTTTTTTGTCATTCCTTTTGGCTCTCTCTCTCTCTCTCTCTCTCTCTCTCTCTCTCTCTCTCTCTCTCTCTCTCTCTCTCTCTCTCTCTCTCTCTCTCTCTCTCTCTCTCTCTCTCTCTCTCTCTCTCTCTCTCTCTCTCTCTCTCTCTGTGTGTGTGTGTGTGTGTGTGTGTGTGTGTGTGTGTGTGTGTGTGTGTGTGTGTGTGTGTGTGTGTTTTCATATAATTTTTGTCATCATTTGTGTCATTTTTCATTGCACCAGTCCAGTTTTACGAGCGAGGGTCAGGCGTGTGTGTGTGTGTGTGTGTGTGTGTGTGTGTGTGTATGTGTGTGTGTTTGTGTTTGTGTGTGTGTGTGTGTGTGTGTGTGTGTGTGTGTGTGTGTGTGTGTGTGTGTGTGTGTGTGTGGACAGGTGTGTGTGGAGGGGTGCAGGCTAACACCTGTGGTAGAGTTGTACAAGTGTGTATAATTTTCACGTTGCCTTGATGAATTGACTGGTGGTAATTAGAGAGAGAGAGAGAGAGAGAGAGAGAGAGAGAGAGAGAGAGAGAGAGAGAGAGAGAGAGAGAGAGAGAGAGAGAGAGAGAGAGTGACTAAAAACTGTACATGCTGACTTTTTTTCCATTTGCTTGATTTAT
>NC_087185.1:8420000-8422500 GCF_035594125.1 Scylla paramamosain
GAGAGACGTGTGCGTGTGTGCGCGCGTTTGTGAGCAAGGAAGTGTGAGACTGAGTGATCCCTTTCATCTCTCTCTCTCTCTCTCTCTCTCTCTCTCTCTCTCTCTCTCTCTCTCTCTCTCTCTCTCTCTCTCTCTCTCTCGTCCTTTGATCACGGAGAAAAGGAGGTGTTGATTACCTCTCGAATTAAAGCGAGTACCAGAATTAAAAGGAACGCGAGAAAAATGCAGTTTTATAAGATTTGTTTCCCTAGTAGTAGTAGTAGTAGTAGTAGTAGTAGTAGTAATAGTAGTAGTAGTAGTAGTTATTGTTGTTCTTGTTGTTGTAGTGAAAGACAGGAGTGAGTTAGTTTAATCAAGGTAGGTAAAGTTAGGTTTGGTTAGATTAAGTTCGGTTAGGTTTGGGTTGGGTAAGGTAAGGTTTGGTTTGGTTAAATTTGGTAAGGTTAGGTCATCTTTATGTTAGGTTAGGGTTATGGTAGGTAAAGTAAGGCTCGGCTAGGTAAGGTAACGGTAGGTTAAGTTAAATAGAGAGGGGAGGAAAGAATACCTGGAGAAATGTTAAGGCGGAAATGTTCTTGTAGTAGTAATAGTAGTAGTAGTAGTAGTAGTAGTAGTAGTAGTAGATGTTGTGGTGGTAAGTAGTAGTAGTAATAGGAAGGAAGCTGGACCAGTTTATGAGACGCCTCTGGGTTAATTTAGGGGCTTTTGAGCCTTTTGGGGCTTCCTTGTGCTTCCTTCAGGCTTCCCCGTGGTGGTGGTGGTGGTGGTGGTGGTCCGCCGCCGCCGCAACCACCATCACCATTATCAACATCAGCATGTTTGTTTTATTCTCTCTCTCTCTCTCTCTCTCTCTCTCTCTCTCTCTCTCTCTCTCTCTCTCTCTCTCTCTCTCTCTCTCTCTCTCTCTCTCTCTCTCTCTCTCTCTCTCTCTCTCTCTCTCTCTCTCTCTCTCTCTCTCTCTCTCTCTCTCTCTCTCTCTCTCTCTCTCTCTCTCAATTTTGTCCTCTTTCTCTTCCTCCTCCTCTTCACTTTTCTCGGTATTGTGCTCCGCTTCCTCCACTCTCTCATCCCATTCGCTCTCCTCCTCCTCCTCCTCCTCCTCCTCCTCCTCCTCCTCGGTGTCAGCAAACATAAGGTGAATGGGTATATTGGAAACCTCAGTCTCTCTCTCTCTCTCTCTCTCTCTCTCTCTCTCTCTCTCTCTCTCTCTCTCTCTCTCTCTCTCTCTCTCTCTCTCTCTCTCTCTCTCTCTCTCTCTCTCTCTCTCTCTCATTAACTCAATATGGACTTAGTACTCTTAGGAAAACCACAAAAATACTGATTAACCGTAGGCTTTGGAGCTTAAGAAGGAGGAGGAAGAGGGAGATGAAGAAGAAGAAGGGGGAAGAGGAACAGGAACAGGAAGAGTTACTGCAAATGTAGCTGGAGAGAGAACGAAAAGAGAAAAGATGAAGGAAGAAGAGGAGGAGGAGGAGGAGAAGTTTGTATATGAGAACTAAGATAGAGAATAGAAGAAAGGGGGAAGAGGAAGAGACTTTTCTGAAGAGTAAGCGTCTTCGTGTGTGTGTGTGTGTGTGTGTGTGTGTGTGTGTGTGTGTGTGTGTGTGTGTGTGTGTGTGTGTGTGTGTGTGTGTGTGTGTGTATAGAGATTACGTGAGATTACATTGATACCATGACAACCTCAGTGTGTGTGTGTGTGTGTGTGTGTGTGTGTGTGTGTGTGTGTGTGTGTGTGTGTGTGTGTGTGTGTGTGTGTGTGTGTTGTCCTTTCCTTCCTTCTTATTACACCGGCTTTATTTTCTTTTATTCTTCTTTGTTTCTTTTCTGTACTACCCCTTTCCTTATCCATTTATCCCCTCTACATTTTTCCTTCCTTCCTGTCTTTGTTTCCTTCCTTCCTTCCTTCCTTCCTTCCTTCCTTCCTTCCTTCCTTCCTTCCTTCTTTTTCAAAATTTCATCACCTCCTATCCATCTTCCTTTAATCTTACTCCTGCTATGATTTCCAGATAGTTTCCATTTCCTCCTCCTCCTCCTCCTCCTCCTCCTCCTCCTCCTCCTCCTCCTCCTCCTCCAGTAGCAGCAGTAGGCCTAACAGTGATCGAAGCGGCCTAACCTACCTTCTTTAATCCTGAAATATTACTGGTCGTGGCCATAACCTCGAGAGGGACTGCTGAGTAGTGGCGGAGCATTTGTCTGAGAGAGAGAGAGAGAGAGAGAGAGAGAGAGAGAGAGAGAGAGAGAGAGAGAGAGAGAGAGAGAGAGAAGAAGGGGAACTATAACTGATAGAAGCAAAGAAAACAAAAAAACATGAATAGACAAGGAAGGAAGGAAAAGGAAACAAATGAAAGATATAAATAGAGATAAGGAAAGGAGGGACTGAAGGAGAGAGAAAGAGAAGGGGAGACAGAGACAAAGGGGACACGATAAGGGGAGGAATTGGACACACTGAGGTCACGCTAACGAGGCTCTAATTAAGTCATTACGTGAGGGAAGGTGCGGG
>NC_087185.1:8427500-8432500 GCF_035594125.1 Scylla paramamosain
CACGTGCGAGTAACAAGTTTAATGTTGATTACAAAGTGTGACCTTTCTCTTAACTGGATCTGAGGCGCCCACCAAATGAGTCACGTCCAATTTCTCCAATAAATCCTTGAACTGACACGCGCTCCGCCACTCCCCGGAAATTCATTTGATGCATATTACATTAATTTTTTACACCAGTTGTCTTTTGCTGCGAATTTTTTGTGTTAATTACCGAAAAATTGTCTGATATTTAGATTATGACTTTTTGCATTGATAGTATTGTTATTGTTATTTTGTGGCAGGTGCTTTTTTCTACGAGTTTTGATCTTAATTGTCGGAAATTTGTCTTATTTTGATTTTTTTTCCGCTATTTTTTGTTGTTTATTTTCTTGGGTGATTTTGATGCGAGTTTCAGTTTTGGCTTGTGTTGTTGTCACGTTTACTTTATTTTATTTATTTTGATTTATTTATTTATTTTTTCATTACATATTTTCTTGTCTAATATTTTCAAGGTGTATTTAGATTTTAGCTATTATAGAAATTGTCTTGTTATTTAGATTATCATATATTTATCATGTTATAATTGTGTGTCTCTATCATATCACCCTATTGATATACATTCATATCACGTATCCTATCGTAAAACATCATATCTTTGGTATTTCACTCCTCTATTATATCGTATCGCATTAGTTTGTTTCCATATCTCCATAATTTCATCACATGTTTGTACATCATGTAATTTCATATAATGTGTCACGTAATACATCATATCTATATTATTCCACATCTCTATCGTATCGCATCACGTCAATATATTTTCTTGTCTACATTATTCAAGTCTATATATCATTATTTTATACTAGATAATTATAACATGAATTTTAGCGCTGTTTAAAAAAAAAATGCTTACTCATTTTTCATCATATTATCCTTGGAAGCTAAAGGTGAAGTTAAGAAATTTGTGCTTTTCGAACTTTTTTTTAACCTGGTCTTTTTTGTACCTGGACTGGAGCTCACCTTTGCGCCGCCTGATTCTGACACCTGCTCAATATTCAGTGACAAGACGCGATATTAATTGAGGCTAATGAGAAAATCCTTTAAAATTTAATAGCCGCGTGTTAAATGTCGGGAGTTAATAAGTGCTGGATGGTGGATGACAGAGAGAGAGAGAGAGAGAGAGAGAGAGAGAGAGAGAGAGAGAGAGAGAGAGAGAGAGAGAGAGAGAGAGGGGCCTGTTGTGGGGATTACGTTTCGATCTTAATTAAGCTACATAAGTGAGTTAAGTTCATTTGTGTGCTGAGAGAGAGAGAGAGAGAGAGAGAGAGAGAGAGAGAGAGAGAGAGAGAGAGAGAGAGAGAGAGAGAAAACAGACAAAGAAAGAGAGCATAGAGTAGTGGAGATAGGATGAGAAAGGTTAGGTTAGGTAAAATCCAGAGAGAGGGAGAGGATAATGGTGTGGGGTTGTCTTTGTAAGGCGTAATGGGGCGAGGACGACCACCCCACCTGCGCCTCACTCTGCTCATCACGCTAATGGGGACGCGCTCACCTGGCCTGGAGGAGGGGGAGGGGGAGGAGGAAGCGAGGTGCAAATACTCTTGTCTGGTTTTACATTACCGTAGGGAATTGCTCTCTCTCTCTCTCTCTCTCTCTCTCTCTCTCTCTCTCTCTCTCTCTCTCTCTCTCTCTCTCTCTCTCTCTGGCCTAATTTCACGCTTCTCCGGAATTCGTTTTCTCTAACTCGCGCAATTAAATTAGTCTCCCGGCTAATTATGTATTTTTCTCTCCCTCCGCTTTCAAAATTAATACCTTATTTTGCTTGAAACGTGCTTTGTAATTCCAGACTTTAGGAGTAGTAATAGTGGCAGTAATAGTTAAACATTCTAGAAGTAGTAGTTGTAGTAGTAGTTGTTGCAGTTCTTTTATAGTTTTTATCTTTTTACTCAATTTCAAGTTTTATTTATACATATTTTTTAGTGTCTTAGTTCATTCCTTTTTATAATACTTTTTTTTTCCCAACTTGTATAAATTTCACTAAGTAGTTTTATTTACATTTTTCTCCGTCTTGGTGTCTTAGTTATATATTTTTCCTTCTCGCTGCTAATTGCATTCAAGGATTCACCAAAACTTTCCGGCCTAAAAACGTTACTCCTGCAACAAATTTTTCTCCCACGTGAGAGGAAAGCGAACCAAGAATAATGTTGCCGCGCCATTTTTATCTCGTTCTGGGCTTGTTTATTTATTTGTTCCATTTGTTGTATTTGTTTTACTCTAAATTTCTCGGAAGTTTTGTGTTGTTATACTTTCACTTTCTGTATTTTCTTTATTTTTTTTATCTTTTTTTTTTATTATCTTCGGATTTCATAACAGTTCCTCTAATTTACTGTGTTCTTTTGTATCGTTTTCATCTTTTTTCTTATTTTCCAGATTTCTTTTCTTTCTCCCCCGTGTACTTTTTTTTTTATTTATTTCCTACATTTTTCCTTTTTGTTCCCTCAGATTTTATTGTCTTGATTTCTTTTCCAGAATTTTGTTACTGAATTATTTCCCATATCAAATTTTCCTTGCTCTTGTTTCCTGTTGCTCCTTTTCTCCCTATTTCTTTGTATTACTTCCCGTTACAACTTTCTACCTTTTACATCATATTACTTTCTCTTAGGATCTCTTAATGTTTTTCATATTTCGTTTTTTTTTTCTCTTTCTTCCTATTATTTTCTGCTATAACTTTTTTGCAGTTCTTGCAATCTATTGCTTTCTCTTTTCATTTACTTTTTTTTTTCGTATTACCTCTTGTTACAGCTTTCTTACCTTGTACTGTCCTTTCCTGTTACTTTCTTTAATCTTTAACTACTTTTCTATTACAATTTTCCTTCCTATTCTTATTCCTTCATGCTACCGTTTTCTAATTTTCACTATTTTGGCTCCAATTTTCATTATCTTTTACTATTTTTGTTTATATTTTTCTTCCTGTTTCTTATTCATTCCTGTTACAATTATTTTCTGCTGTTTACTTATTTTCTTCCTATTACTACCTTTTAGTATGTTCTTTTTATTCATTTTTTTTAATAGCAGGAAGGTTTGTGCGTGCAGATCCCACAACAAACTGTATTGATGTTAATTTTATAGTCCTTGGCGAGGAAAGTGGAGGAAGAAGAGCGTTTTTGGAGGGATTGGATGGGAGAGATAAGAGAGAGAGAGAGAGAGAGAGAGAGAGAGAGAGAGAGAGAGAGAGAGAGAGAGAGAGAGAGAGAGAGAGACGGGGAGGGATGGAGATAAAGCATAACAGGGACACGTGGAGAGAAAGGTAGGAGTAGGAAAACTTTAATAAAGAGGAGGAAAAGGTGGGATTAAATTTGAGGTGCTGTTTAAAATTATAAATATTGGACGAAGAGGAAAGATAGATGAAAAAGAAAAGTAAGAGAAAAGAAAGGAAGTAGTGACAAAAAAAGGAAAGAAAGATTGAGAAGAGAAAAATTACTAGAGAAGGGACGAAAAGGAAGGAAAATGGAGGTAAGAGTAAAAGGGAACGAAAGGAAAAGGGAAAACAAAAGAAGAAAGGAACGAGAGTAGCTGGAGAGAACAGAAGCAATAAAAAAAAACAATAAAGGAGAAAAAAGATAATTGAAAGACAGTGATGAGGGAAGGAAAAAGAAAATGGAGTTTGTCGAGAAAGGTTGAAGGAGAGAGAGAGAGAGAGAGAGAGAGAGAGAGAGAGAGAGAGAGAGAGAGAGAGAGAGAGAGAGAGAGAAAATAAAACTTAAAATGGAAAGACGGAAGTGAGAAATCGAAATAAAATAGAGATGGAAAAGAAGAAGAGGTTGAAGAAAGTAAAAACAAATCTTCAACGTAAAGACGATAAAGATAAAAGAAATATATATGGGAAAAGGAAAATAAAAGAAGAAGAAAACTAAGTGAAAAGACGGAGATAAAGTAAAGATGATAAAAATGAAAATAAAAGAGAAGCAGATAGTGGAGGAAGAGAAGAAGGAGGAGGAGATTTGGTGGGAATAATAGGCAGGGAAAGATCCATAAAAGGTCTGAATATGGCTCGTAAAAACAGACTGGTGCTCCTCCATCCTGCGTGTGTCCAGGGCGGTTTGTTTACCTCGTGACGTCACCAGGCCACGCTCCCCCCTCCCCCCACATGCGCGCTGGCGACTTTTAAATCCTGACTCCTCCATTCAGTTTGCTTCCCCAGCCTGGTGTCCTGTTTAAAGTTATTGGTTGTGATTTCAAGTGAAGTTGCAAGCCGTGCTGGAAAATTGGATATAAGTTAGTGGAGGAGTGTTGAGTTAATAGAAACGGAAGTTAAATTATTTAGTACAATTTTACTTTGAATGTTTAACACTGTCACTTTGATACGAGACATTTATCTCCGCAGTATGCAATGTATGAAATCTTTACAAGCATTTGCAAGAAATTTATAGGTGGAAAAGAATGGATTTTGCAGTTTCTATCCAATTAAATGATTGCATGTGGTTGTAGAACAAATTAGGATGTTTCAGAGTGATTGGTAAAAGGGTTAATTATTTACTTATTAATTAATTTTTGATTACTTTTATTTATCTGTATTTATATTTATACTTTTACTTTTTACTAATATGTTTTTGACTTTATTTATTTATTCATTTATTTATTTATTGCGATTCATTAAATGATCCTTTCGTGACAATATGGTCAAATTTTTTATTGCATCTTTTCTTTGTGTTTCCAGTGTTATATGATTTATTGTCATTTTCGTCCCCACTTTTATCATCAACTCCTAGATCTTTTTCGTTAAATATTATATATTTTCTCCATATATTTCAATTCTTTGCTGTTTTATACAATTTTTTTACTTCAATTTGCACTTTTTTTTCTCTTCATTAATTAGTTTTCAAATAGTTTTTAATCCTGTGATATTTATTATCATTATTTTAACTTCGTCTTTTACGCACGGTATCTCTCTCTCTCTCTCTCTCTCTCTCTCTCTCTCTCTCTCTCTCTCTCTCTCTCTCTCTCTCTCTCTCTCTCTCTCTCTC
>NC_087185.1:8437500-8477500 GCF_035594125.1 Scylla paramamosain
CCTCGCCTATCTTCTAACTTTCCTCCTCCTCTTTTCTTCTCTTAGTTTATCTTATCTTCTTTATCCTCGTTCCTTCTTTTTTTTCAACCTATCTCTCAGTCAAACCTTGCTCGTTACTCAGTGGTGTGATGGAGTGACTCTCTCTCTCTCTCTCTCTCTCTCTCTCTCTCTCTCTCTCTCTCTCTCTCTCTCTCTCTCTCTCTCTCTCTCTCTCTCTCTCTCTCTCTCTCTCTCTCTCAACTCATTCACCCTCTTCCAAACCACTCTTGCAGCCTCTTGTCTCTCCCCCTCTTCTTTTGTCTCCACTCCCCTCCAGCTCTCTCTCTCTCTCTCTCTCTCTCTCTCTCTCTCTCTCTCTCTCTCTCTCTCTCTCTCTCTCTCTCTCTCTCTCTCTCTCTCTCTCTCTCTCTCTCCCTTACATCATTCCCATAATTTTCCCCTTCAGTTCCTCTCCTTCCTCCTTCCTTTCTTACTCTAACTCTCCCCTCTCCCTCCGTTTACTCACTCCCCAAACCACGACCACCTTATCTCCCTCCTCTCTCTTCCCCTCTCCTCGCTCTCCCTCCCCATCTCTCCTCACCCTCATAAACACAGCTTTAAATCTCCCCTCGACCTTCTCCCCTCTTTTTTTTTTTTTTTTTTTTTTACCTCCTTTATCCATCCCTCATCTCCTCCTCCTCCTCCTCCTCCTCCTCCTCCTCCTCCTCCTCCTCCTCCTCCTCCTCCTCCTCCTCCTCCTCCTCCTCAGCAGTGTGTCAACAGAGCTTCTTGCAATCAATAGAAAAACAGTGAAAAGAACCCACAGAGTTTTAAGTACCATTGGTGACTGAAGGAAGAGCCATTGTTGAGAGAGAGAGAGAGAGAGAGAGAGAGAGAGAGAGAGAGAGAGAGAGAGAGAGAGAGAGAGAGGGGGGGGGAGAAGCACCAGATGTTCCACCCAAATGTTCGTTTCGCAAAATTATTCCAGGAAAACGTATCGTGATTTATTATTTTTTTTCCCTCTCCATAATTGGCGATTAAAACGATTACACCATTTTTCCACAGTCTCTCTCTCTCTCTCTCTCTCTCTCTCTCTCTCTCTCTCTCTCTCTCTCTCTCTCTCTCTCTCTCTCTCTCTCTCTCTCTCTCTCTCTCTCTCTCTCTCTCTCTCTCTCTCTCTCTCTCTCATCTACGTATCTTATTTGTCACTTCAGTATCTCTCTCTCTCTCTCTCTCTCTCTCTCTCTCTCTCTCTCTCTCTCTCTCTCTCTCTCTCTCTCTCTCTCTCTCTCTCTCTCTCTCTCTCTCTCTCTCTCTCTCTCTCTCTCTCTCTCTCCCCTTAATTAAGAGCAAGTGGACGGAGCTATCGCGTAGACACCCAAAGTTTTCTTTTTCGAGAGCTTCATTTGCATAATGTAAAAAGTTGGTTTCGATTTTTTTTTTTATTTTATTTTCAGTTTTACTTGTTTACTGGAGAGGAGAGACGAGGTGATGTATGTGTAGCTTATCTAGGCAAGGGAGAGATGGAGGGGTCAGGATTATGTTACGTGTGTGTGTGTGTGTGTGTGTGTGTGTGTGTGTGTGTGTGTGTGTGTGTGTGTGTGTGTGTGTGTGTTATTTGTGTTGTATGTCAAACTTCTCATCATTTGTCTCCTCCTCCTCCTCCTCCTCCTCCTCCTCCTCCTCCTCCTCCTCCTCCTCCTCCTCCTCCTCCTCCTCCTCCTCCTCCTCCTCCTCCTCCTCCTCCTCCTCCTCCTCCTCTTCTTGCTTCTTGCTTCTTCCTCCTCCTCCTCCTCCTCCTCCTCCTCCTCCTCCTCCTCCTTTCATGTTCCTTCAGTAAGTAATGTGTTTACTATGCAAGTTTCGTGTCGTGAAGGAAAGGACAAATCATCTTTATTGTATTATTATTTGAAATCACTATTATTTTTCCGCTTGTTTATCTTCCCAAAATGTGTGTGTGTGTCTTTCTTTCTCCTCCTTACAGAATTATTTTACCGTCATGTTTATTCTCCTAAAGTGTGTGTGTGTGTGTGTGTGTGTGTGTGTGTGTGTGTGTGTGTGTGTGTGTGTGTGTGTGTGTGTGTGTGTGTGTTCGTACTTTCACTGTTGCTATTTTTCCTTCCCATTGATATTAAATTTCAACTTGTCATGTTGCCTTTTATGGAGGAACAGGTAGTAGGCTCTATTGTTCTCCCTCCCTACTTTACCTTTGCTGTTCATGGGTAACCTTTATTTGCACGTGTGAAGGAAATATATATCTACTCATTCCCTGCATCAAGTTATGTAAGGTCTCAGGTTTGTCTTTAATTAACTCACCTAGCTGAATTGGGGTCACCTGGTCCTGTCACCTGTGCGCCTGTCACTTATTACCTCATTAGTCAATGCTGGTTAGTCAGCACTCGTCCCTTGGTGGCTATTTTTGTTGTTTGACTGCGTTGTTTTGGTGTCACAGTGAATCTCTATCTTTACTATTTTTTTTTTATTGTATGTTTCTGTGCTTGTATATCTTCTGCTATCTTTCTTTTTTCATTTGTTGTTTGGATGCTGGAATCAATCTTTCCATTTACGTCTCTTACTTTTTCTTTGCTTTTCTTTATTATTTTTACTCATCACGTTCACTATTTATTATCTCATACTGCTTAAAAACTCACCTGAGTTTTATTTAATTAGCCGGTCACTTTCCTTCCTCGTTAAGTATTCACCTCTAATACTTTTTTTTTTCCCCATGTCAATTAGTCCTGTCAAACCTTCCTTAATTCCAGTATGCTCCCCCTATTCTTCCTTCCAGTCTAATCTTTCCATCAGTTCCTCCTCCAGTTAACCCAGTCCATCCTTATTACAGCCCAGTACTCGCACTCCCCTCTCCTTACACGCTAAATCGACTTTTTTTTCACTCTCTCGCTCTCCAGCTTATCTTAATTTTAATCCCAATTACCAGCCCAATCACTCCCTTCCATAATGCTGTATACTCACGTGTCTTCCAGCCCAATTTGAAGCCCAAGCAGTATAGTATGTTTACCTCAGCTTATCTTTCAGCTCAATTCATAGCCCAATCTTCCTACCATAAGCCAGTAACTCAACGTACCTTCCTTCCAGCCCATTTTATAGCCCAAGTATATACCAATGTTTACCTCACCGTATCTTTCATGACAATTCATAGCCCAATCTTTCCCACAGATTAATATACTTACCTACCATACCTTCCTTCCAGCCCAATTTATAGCCCAATCCCTCCCACAATACAATATACTCAATACCTTCCTTCCAGCCCAATTTATAGCCAAAATATGTACCAGTGTGTGTATTCCTTAACTCTCTGCGCACATTTGACGGCATTGACCCAGCCACACGGGCGCGGGAGGGGCTGCAGGGAGCTGACATCTACTCCGGCTGCTGCACCCTCAGGATTGAGTACGCCAAGGTGAGTGTTGGTGTGCGTGTGTGTGAGAGAGAGAGAGAGAGAGAGAGAGAGAGAGAGAGAGAGAGAGAGAGAGAGAGAGAGAGAGAGAGAGAGAGAGAGAGAGAGAGAGAGAGAGGGGGGGGGGGATGTTACATTTATTGCCCCTGTGATGTATTTGTGTTTTCATTTCCACTTTGACTTTTCTAACTTTGAGTATTTTAGAGAGAGAGAGAGAGAGAGAGAGAGAGAGAGAGAGAGAGAGAGAGAGAGAGAGAGAGAGAGAGAGAGAGAGAGAGAGAGAGAGAGAGAGAGAGAGACCTATACAGCCTCACTTGTTTACTCTTGTTATATTGCTTTGATCACCTTTTGTTGAGAGAAAATGGAAGTTTGTTTGCTGCAGTTTGTGATTGTTTGCTTTTCAATGGAGCTGTGTGGACCTTTGTACCTGTACGGTATCCTGGGCAGAGAGAGAGAGAGAGAGAGAGAGAGAGAGAGAGAGAGAGAGAGAGAGAGAGAGAGAGAGAGAGAGAGAGAGAGAGAGAGAGAGATATGATGATGATGATGATGATGATGTAATATTTTTGTCATCGCTTTTTCTCTCTCTCTCTCTCTCTCTCTCTCTCTCTCTCTCTCTCTCTCTCTCTCTCTCTCTCTCTCTCTCTCTCTCTCTCTCTCTCTCTCCATATTCTTCTTCTATCTGTTACCTGTATTTACCTGCATAACCTCCTCCTCCTCCTCCTCCTCCTCCTCCTCCTCCTCCTCCTCCTCCTCCTCCTCCTCCTCCTCCTCCTCCTCCTCCTCCTCCGTTTTCTTATTCATTGCTGTCTTCTTCACTCCTCTTCCTCCTCCTCATTCACCTCTTCCTCGTGTTGCGCTTCATTTTCCTCTTTTTCCCTTCTCTTCTTCATCTCAATTTTCTCCTCCTCCTCCTCCTCCTCCTCCTCCTCCTCCTCCTCCTCCTCCTCCTCCTCCTCCTCTTCCTCCTCCTCTTCCTCCGCTGTGTTGGAGGTAATATGGCAAGGAAAGGGAGCCCGCTTATCCCTCCTCAAACCAGGATTATGAGGAGGAGGAGGAGGAGGAGGAGGAGGAAGGAAGGAAGGAAGGAAGGAAGGAAGAGAGGGAGAGGAGGGAGGGAGGGAAAAATGCATTCTCCACCTTACCATGTTCTCTCTCTCCTCACCTCCTCTCCCCTTGCTTCTGTTAGTATATCCTCCCCTCTTCTTCCTCCTCCTCTCTTCCTCATCCTCTTTCCTTCCTTTCCACCCATGATACTCTGCCGCTTACGTGTAATATCTATCCCCTTCCTCTTCCTTATCTGTGTGTCTTTATCATATCTTGCGTATCTTGTTCCTCCTCACTTTTTATCCCTCTTTTTGGTTCCTCTTACACTCGGTTCCCTATTTTCTCCTTTCTTTTTATTTTCCTATCCTTTCCTTTCCTCGCCTCTCCTCACCTTATCTTTCCTTTTTACTTAACTTTTCCTCTCCTATATGTGTTTATTCCTTCTTTCCTTTCCTTTCCTTTCCTTTCCTTTCCTTTCCTTTCCTTTCCTTTCCTTTCCTTTCCTTTCCTTTGCCTTGCCTCGCCTTGCCTTGCCTCGCCTTGCCTTGCCTAATCTAACTACCTAACCTAACTTTAACTTAACCTAACCTGACATAACTTTACCTTACCTAACTAAACTTAACCTAATCTAACCTTGCCTTACCTTACCTAACTTAACCTAACCTTACCTAACCTTGCTTAAACTTACCTACTAGTCTTACCTCACCTCGACTTTACCTAACCTTGCCTAACATTCTCCTTGCCTTTCCCTTCTACTTGCTTCTCTCCCCTTCAAATACCATCCTTCTTCCTCACATTCCCTTTCTCTTCCCTTCCCTTCCCTTCCCTCACCTTCTCTTTCCTCCTCTTCCCTTCTCTTCTTTCCTCCTCTTTCAAGTCAACATCATCACAACTCACGCGCTCAAATAACTCGGTGTGAAGCATTGTAACGATGAGTAAGCCTGATGATGGGGGAGAGAGAGAGGGAGAGAGAGAGAGAGAGAGAGAGAGAGAGAGAGAGAGAGAGAGAGAGAGAGAGAGAGAGAGAGAGAGAGAGAGAGAGAGAGAGAGGCGTCAACATTGTACACGGTAACTGAAGCGTGTTAGGGCTAGTTTGCTGATGCATGTCAGTCAGTCTCTCTCTCTCTCTCTCTCTCTCTCTCTCTCTCTCTCTCTCTCTCTCTCTCTCTCTCTCTCTCTCTCTCTCTCTCTCTCTCTCGTCCATCCGCTTGTATCTTAAGTAATCTCTTTTCCTTCCATCTTTCGTAATAAACACCACCGCCGCCACCACCAGCACCACCACCATCACCACCACCATCACCACCACCACCACCACCACCAATACCTCAATAGTAGACTAAGCGCGCGCGGGCAGGCACACACACTAAACCGCCATAACATTAGCATAACATCACCACCACCACCACCATCACCACCACCACCACTCCCGCCGCCACCACCCTCATGATCTGGGTCGTTAAGAATTTTAATCTTGTAGACTCTTGTGATTGAACTGAGAGAGAGAGAGAGAGAGAGAGAGAGAGAGAGAGAGAGAGAGAGAGAGAGAGAGAGAGAGAGAGAGAGAGAGAGAGAGAGAGAGAGAGAGAGAGAATTAGCCGCTATTCTCTGCTTTGCTCTAAATTTGCGTGAAATTTGGCTCGATTTTCTATTTTGCATTAAACTTGCGTGACTTTACCTGAACATTTAGAGAGAGAGAGAGAGAGAGAGAGAGAGAGAGAGAGAGAGAGAGAGAGAGAGAGAGAGAGAGAGAGAGAGAGAGAGAGAGATTTGCTGCTATTTTCTATTTTCCTCGAAACTTGTGTGACTTCATCTGAACGTAGAGAGAGAGAGAGAGAGAGAGAGAGAGAGAGAGAGAGAGAGAGAGAGAGAGAGAGAGAGAGAGAGAGAGAGAGATGTAATAAAAGTTCAAAGGTCACCCCAAGATTAACTTAAGCACTTGGTAACACTGCACAGTTTTGCCTCCCTTTATAAAATGCTCCCCGAACATAAGGAAGATGGACCAGGGAAAAAAATAAACCTTAACTTAGACCTGCGTGCCACCCACTTTACAATAACAAAAATCAAGCTGTAATCACCTGTTGTTAATTACAGTAGAGGAAATTATGTAATTGTTGTGGACGAAGGACTAAAGGTGATTTTTAGATCCATGAGAGATATCTGAAATTTACTAGAAAGGTAATTTGAGTAAGATAACCTAAACTAACTATAACGTAAATTAATTATAACATGAAAGCAAATTAGGTGTATTTGTATTTAGGAAAGTTAATTTTATACTGTACATTCTCTCTCTCTCTCTCTCTCTCTCTCTCTCTCTCTCTCTCTCTCTCTCTCTCTCTCTCTCTCTCTCTCTCTCTCTCTCTCTCTCTCTCTCTCTCTCTCTCTCTCTCTCTCTGTGTGTGTGTGTGTGTGTGTGTGTGTGTGTGTGTGTGTGTGTGTGTGTGTGTGTGTGTGTGTGTGTGTGTGTGTGTGTGTGTGTGTATATATATATATATATATATATATATATATATATATATATATATATATATATATATATTTTTTTTTTTTTTTTTTTTTTTTTTTATTTATTGTTTTTATATATTTTTTTCCTGGAATAGGTAGTCATGCATCGGTACAGTATTTTTCCTTATTTTTTATTTTATTTTTATTTCATTTTTGGGAGGAAGGTATGAATAGGTTCAGCTGGAAAACGTGAAATGCGAGGATGCTGCGCCATAGATAAAAAAAAAAGTTTGGATGGTTGGATAGATTTATGGATGAGGATGACAGATGGTGTTAGCTTTACTGGAGGTGTGTGTGTGTGTGTGTGTGTGTGTGTGTGTGTGTGTGTGTGTGTGTGTGTGTGTGTGTGTGTGTGTGTGTGTGTGTGTACGCGCGCGCGAGCGCGCGTGTGTGCGCAGGGAAGCGAGTTAGTGTTGTCATCGTCATGATATATAATGTAAGCACACAGACACTATTGCAAAATGTCATGGGGAAAGCGCGCGCGCGCGCACACACACACACACACACACACACACACACACACACACACACACACACACACACACACACACACACACACACACACACCATTCACCGGAATATGAAATGCTGTACGTGGAAATTGAAAGTATGAAAGGAAAGGAGAATAATGATGAGAGAGAGAGAGAGAGAGAGAGAGAGAGAGAGAGAGAGAGAGAGAGAGAGAGAGAGAGAGAGAGAGAGAGAGAGAGAGAGAGAGAGAGACCACCACCGTCAGCTTTAAAGAGTCGTAGTGAGGCACAGCAGCAAGGCGCCTCATCACCAACCCCCATTTTCTATACAGGGTCAGCAGAGGGCAGGGCAGCAGTGCAGGTCATTTCCCCTCACTGATTTATTCCCCTTGGTCACCTCCCCTTCCTGGACGTGCTTCCCTCGTGAGCATTTTGCCCCTCTCTCTTATTCATGGAGCCTTATGATCCGTTTGTGGTAAATTACAATCGATTATTCATTATTACCATTATTTAATTAATCACTGCTACATTTTTTTTACCGTAATTACTTGCTTTTAGATTACTTTTTGTATTGCAGTCTCCGAAATAATTTTGTAGCTTGGGGAGGACGAAATTAACCTGTTCTCTCTCTCTCTCTCTCTCTCTCTCTCTCTCTCTCTCTCTCTCTCTCTCTCTCTCTCTCTCTCTCTCTCTCTCTCTCTCTCTCTCTCTCTCTCTCTCTCTCTCTCTCTCTTTTGTGCCAATGCAAACTTTTTTCGTGCTCAATATTAGTAAAAGAGTTGACCTGACCTGACCTAATTAACAACTGGTTTATGTCATTGTTTTAATTATGACAGTGCTATTGAATAAATCATTAGAGGGAAAAGGGAAAAAAAAAAAAAAACCACAGGGGATTCTGCCACAGGGGAAATTTGTAGAGGATAGAATAAACAAACCAAGGGAAAATTTACCACGGGCAGGAAATATGTTGAAGAGAATTCTACTGAGGGGGAGAGAGTTTCCAAGGGGTACAACAGATAAACCAAGCGGAAAATCACCACCGGACGAAAATATCTAGGGAAAATATGTCACGAGGCAAATATCCAAGGTGAAGGAGTGACCGCGGAGTTGCCAGGTCACGCGGCAGGCAGGAGAGGTCAGGGGTCACAACACAGGCCGCAAGGTCAGACAACTCTGCGCGTAAAATATAGCAACACTTGATGCCATTTTAGGAAGCTGACCCGTAAATAGTGACCGCGGACACGCTTAATTCAGAGTTGAGTAGACGCAGCGAGCGGCGGGGTGAGGGGGGTAAGAGGAGGGGGAGGGAAGGAGAGAAAAGTGGAGGTGAAGGGGGAGAGGGAGAGGTGTAGGTAAATAAGAAGAGGTGAAGGAGAGGACGGGAATGTGGTGTAAAGCAGGGAAAGGTGGAGGGAAAGAGAGAATGATGGAGGTAAGTAGGGAGATGTGGAGAGGAAAGGGAGAGGTAAGGAGGGAGAGTTGGCTGCTGGATGGATGGAGTAAAGTAGGAAACGGAGGACAGGTGGAAGTAAAAAATCTTTGGTTTAGGAAAGGAAGAGGGCGAAAAGAAAGGAAGGAAGAGATGAAACGAGTAAGGTGGAGGAAAGAGATAAGAAATAGAAGAGGAAAAAGGAAGGAAGAAAAGCGTTAAGGAAAGGAGGGAAGGAGGGAGGAAGGAAGGGAGAGAGAGACGTTAAAAGAAATAAGGGAGAGAGCGAGGGAAGAAGGTGGAGTATTTAAGAAGTTCAGGGATTTAAAGAGGGGGAGTGGAAGTTCGCAATTATAGAAGGGGAAGTAAAGGGCTTAGGAGAAAGGGAGGGCCAGTTTAGGGAGTGGAGGGAGGGGGAAATCCTAAGAGAAGGGGTAGGGAGGGGAAGATTTGGGACAGAACAATGCAGGTCAGGAAAGGTAAAGTGAAAAGTTTGGGTTTAAGGGAGGGGAATGGGAGGGAGAGTCAGGGGGAGTGTTAAAGGGAGAGGGGCTGGGAGAGTAAGTCCCGATGTGGAATGTAGGACGGGGTGTGGCGGGGAGGGAGAGGGGAGAGGAAGGGTGGTGAGGGAAGGGAACACCGGACCAGACCAGCTTACCTCCCTGACCCACGAACTTAACGGAGCATAAGAAACTCCTTACGAGAGAGAGAGAGAGAGAGAGAGAGAGAGAGAGAGAGAGAGAGAGAGAGAGAGAGAGAGAGAGAGAGAGAGAAATACACACACGAGGGAAGGTCATTGCAACTTTAATCTTTTCTTTTCTTTCTTTTTCTTTCTTTTCATGTCATCAAGCGGCGTGACTGTGACTGTGGGGAGGAATTAGTTGAATTTAGATGAAAAATTAATTTTATAGGCTTATTAGAACACACACAGAGAGAGAGAGAGAGAGAGAGAGAGAGAGAGAGAGAGAGAGAGAGAGAGAGAGAGAGAGAGAGAGAGAGAGAGAGAGATATGCATACAATTTTTTTTTAGTCACCGCTTGCACAGTAAATATAGAAAACGTTAAATTCTCTTGACAGATTTTTTTTTCCCATGCGCAGGTTATGTATATATAAAGAAAAACATTTGGCTGAATGAACCCACTTTTTTCTTGTTCTCATTCTATCTTTAATCTTTATTTAACTTGTACTTTTATTGTATAGTTATAAGCATTACCTCAGTCAGTCATTGGGCTCGTCAGTCTGTCAGTCAGTCAGTTTGTTAATCTAGCATTCAGGTATTTAGCCAGCCAGCCAGTCACTCAGTTTGCCAGTCTCTTTCTCATCCAGTCTGCCATTCTATATAGTAATCAGTCACTTTGTCATCCAGTCAGTTAGCATCTGTCAGTCGGTCAGTCTGTCAGTTTGTCTCAGTCAGTCAGTCATTCATCCGGTCCATCAGTTAGTCGGTCAGTCTATCAATTAGTCTATCAGTCAATCAGTCTATCAGTCAGTCAAGCAACCAATGTATCAGTCAGTCGGTCAGTCCATCAGTTACCGAATCTATTCCAGTTAATCAGTCAGCTAGTCTATCAGTCAGTCCATCAGTCTATCATCCCTTAAAGCGGCAAGATCAACATGTGCCTTCCACCTCCCCTTCCCAGGCCTTCTTTTCCGCCACAGACAAGTAAAGAATCACGCTAATATCCAGTAATAAGTAAAGATAATGGTAATGCCCACTAAGCACCTTATGGTAAGCCTTATTCATGCACACACTGGCAGCCCGCCATTAATACTTATAAATGATGCTGCTTCATAAATTTCCTCTTTGCTCTGATGAAAAAATAATGGCAGTGACCTCAAAAATGACCTTTACTTATAGAGCGTCACTTAATGCTGTTTATACTTATGATGGTTCTACTTATTTATGGTTAATTGAAAAGTAATTACTAATCTTGTTGCTATCCCTCACTTCAGAATTATATGTAGATAATAGTAGTAAAATTCCCTTACTTAAGAAATTGATTACTTAATACTATTGGAATTTACTACTAATGCTACGTACAGTTATCCAACGAGACTATTACTACTCAGTACTGTCCATTAAGTACGATGATCCACTACTTATATAACTCACTACTAATGCTGCCACTTATTCTCCTTCCTGACCATTACTTACAACAACATGAAAAAGATTAGGAAAGCTACAAGAATCCATTAGGCCTACACGTGGCAGTCCCTGTATAAAGCATGCCTACGTATTTCCACCTTTCATCCGCAACCATAAATTCGTCTAATCTTCTTAATGCTACATAAAAAAACTCCCCTTTAGATTTATAGTAATGATAATGATCCTGTTTTGCACACTGAAATATTCCCGTCCTATATTCAAAAGCTCTCGTCGTGCTTACATTTGGCTAAAGAGGCGGAAACCAGGGGGCGGGGAGGTAGTGAGGTGTTCACAGGTGAGGAGGGGGTGGGGGGCCTCATTAGCACCAGGTGTGAAGGCTGGGAAGGTAAAGGAAGGGGTTAGGGAAGGGAGGAGTTTACCTGGCGACAAGAGGGTTGGGTTTGGGTGTGTCTGTCTGGGTCTTGGCTGCTCTCTCTCTCTCTCTCTCTCTCTCTCTCTCTCTCTCTCTCTCTCTCTCTCTCTCTCTCTCTCTCTCTCTCTCTCTCTCTCTCTCTCTCTCTCTCTCTCTCTCTCTCTCTCTCTCTCCGGTAATTCTGACTTGGTGCACATGAAAATGTTTTGGTATTTAATGGCCTTACTCGAGTCTGGTAAATGTCAATAGGTGTGTGTGTGTGTGTGTGTGTGTGTGTGTGTGTGTGTGTGTGTGTGTGTGTGTGTGTGTTTGTGTTTGCAAAATCGTAAAGCTTAAGCACTTACGTTTGTCATAAATTCTGTTTGACCGGCCAGCTACAAATCCTCTTGTCTCCTCCTCCTCCTCCTCCTCCTCTTCTCCACACGTGTTCTCGTTGTATTTCATCAGTAGTATTTCCAAACACCACTTCCTGCTTCTGTTCTCCTCTTCCTCTTTACCTGCAGTGAACTTCCCTCTTAACTCTTCCTCCTCCGTAGCTGTTCCCCACCATGTAATCTTACTTGTACTTCTCTTCCTCCTCTGCCTCAACTGTTCTCCATCTTGTTGCTTACCTGTCGTTCACTTCCCACTTCTTTCTCCTCTTTCTCAGTTGTTCACCTTGTATTTAACCTGTATACTGTTCTCTCCTCTTAATTGTCTCCTCTTCCTCGTCTGTCCACTTCCTTCTCTTCCCCACTTGTAGTAATCTTCCTTTCTCACTTGTCTCCTCTTCCTCCTGTTCCTCCTTGCATGTAGTATTCGTTCCTCTTCTTCCTCACCTGTTTTTGACCTGTAGTAATTTTCCTTTCTCTTACTTGTCACCTCCGTCTTACTCAACTTGTATTCTCTTTCTCCTTTTCCTCACTTGTTTTCTACCTTGTAATCTCACCTGTAGTACTCGTTCCTTTCTCCTCCTCACCTCGTCCTCACCTCGCCATTGCTGCGTGAGGCGGACCAGACAACGAGCGGAGTAAGACAAACCTCGAGACGCCGCGCCGTAATCAGACTTGCAAATCCAAACCAACTTTTGTCGCCGAGGGAGCAGAGATGTCGAAGTCAATACACATCGGGAGGAGGAAGAGGAGGAAGGAGGAGGAAGGAGGAAGGACAGAGAGGAGGAGACGAAAGATGCTAGGACTGACGGCTTTATCTTCTTCCTCCTCCTCCTCCTCCTCCTCCTCCTCCTCCTCCTCCTCCTCCTCCTCCTAGTCGTAAATCCTCTTACCTGACAATCCTCTTACCTTTATATTGTTTTAATGTTTTTTTAAGGTTCTTCCAGCCGCGTGTGGGAAGCTTCTAAGTGATTTCTTATATTATTAGATGGCACTCTTAACTCCTGTGTGTGTGTGTGTGTGTGTGTGTGTGTGTGTGTGTGTGTGTGTGTGTGTGTTTGTGTGTTTGTGTGGGATAGTGTCTTGTGTTTGTGTGGGATAGTGTCGTGTGTTTGTGTGTAATTCTCTCTCTCTCTCTCTCTCTCTCTCTCTCTCTCTCTCTCTCTCTCTCTCTCTCTCTCTCTCTCTCTCTCTCTCTCTCTCTCTCTCTCTCTCTCTCAATGTCAGAATTTATCATACCTGTTTTGTCACACTTGTCTGCCTCTCTCACTCTCCCTCAACCTGTTCTAAGTGACATTTATTATTCTCTCTCTCTCTCTCTCTCTCTCTCTCTCTCTCTCTCTCTCTCTCTCTCTCTCTCTCTCTCTCTCTCTCTCTCTCTCTCTCTCTCTCTCTCTCTCTCTCTCTCTCTCTCTCTCTCTCTCTCTCTCTCTCTCTCCACGTAATTTTAATTATGCTTAAGCTCATATTAAAGGATTCTCTGATATTAGTAAATTATCTTCATTTTGCTATTTATCATTTACTTATCCTCAACTTTATTATATTTTTTTCCCCTCAAGCTCTCGGTAAATTTTCTTTTCTTTCTTTACTTTAGCCTTAGGTAATGTGTGAATCTTTTCTCAGTAACTTCCTTCGTTCTTCTCATGTTTCTGTATTTATTTATATTATTTACTGTTTTCTTTTCTTTGTTTTCTCTTAATTTATTCCTCTTTCTCGTAGCATTTTCGCTTCGTCTGTTGTATAATTCTTTTGTCAGTAACTTCCCTCTTTTTCTCGTATATTTTTGTATTAGTTTTATTTACTATTTTCTTTTTTCTTCATATTCTGTTTATTCCTCTTTCTCTTGTCGCATTTTCGCATCGTCTATTGTATCTCTCTCTCTCTCTCTCTCTCTCTCTCTCTCTCTCTCTCTCTCTCTCTCTCTCTCTCTCTCTCTCTCTCTCTCTCTCTCTCTCTCTCTCTCTCTCTCTCTCTCTCTCTTGTTTACTTTGTTTTATTTAATAATTTCCCTTTTTCTTCTTATTCTTTCTTTATTCCTCTTCCTCTTGTCTCATTTTCTTTCTTACTTCATGTCCTATTTACGTGTCTCGTCTCATTTCCTCTTTATCTACGTTCTCTCTTACGCCGCCTCGCCTTCATTTGTTTCCGAGGTTTATTCTCACTTCACTGCGCCCTTGTTTTATTCACTTGACCTCCTTCGCATATTCTACTCCACATCTCTCTCCCTCCCCCTCCTTTCCTTCTCCTCCTCACCTTCTTTAGTATGTCTGTTTACTCCCTCATTTGTCTTCTTGACTTGCTTTACATCATCTTTCTGTTTGTTCTATCTTGTTCACGAGTCTTTTTTTCTGTCTTACTTTTTTCTCTTTCTCCTCGTTGGCTTCCTCGCGTTCCTTTGCACCTTCGTATTTACTCTCCTCTTGTTGACTTTCTCTTTCTTCGCCCTTGTTTTTAGTTTATTGTCCTCTTTCTTCTCTGTCCTTGTTCGTATTTCATTAGAATTTTTTTTTCTCCTGAGTTGTGTTCTTATTTCTATTTTTTTTCGTTTTTCATCACTCCGCACTACTGCTACTACTACTACTACTACTACTACTACTACTACTACTACTACTACTACTACTATTACTACTACTACTGTATCCACCTCCACTACAACCTTCTATTTACCGAAGAACCGAAGGGAAGCCGCAATAATCCAATAGGCCTACACGTGGCAGTCCCTGTACAAAGCCTGCCTATATCCACATATCATCCCCGTCCATAAATTTGTCTAATCTCCCAAAGCTTCCTATTGACTGCACTAACAATCTGATTACGGAGTCTGTTCCTGCTGGCTACCATTGTGTTTCGGGGCCTGTTTCTTGTCTCTGTTTTACTACTACTACTACTACTACTACTACTACTACTACTACTACTACTACTACTACTACTACTACTACTACTACACCGTTACCATCACCGCAACTATACTTTTTTTACCTCCTCCTCCACTACCACCACCACCATCCCTCACTGACAACGTTCTCGCCTCTCCCCGCAGCCCAGCAAGTTGAACGTGTACAAGAACGATGCCGAAAGCTGGGACTTTACCAACCCCAACGTGGGTAAGTAGTCACCGCCCCTCCTTGCCCACACCAGCCTTGAGCCCCCACACCCCCACGCCCCCACCCTCTGGCTCCTGATAGCTGGAGGGTTGGGGTGTGCTGGGGATGGGAGGTTTAATCTTGTTATTTATTAAGATTCATAGGTTTAGGTGAGGTATATTGGAAGAAGAAAATTATAATATGTATTTTTTTATAGTGAATATTGTTGAGCGTCTAATTCTTGTTGCTACTGTTTGTTTGTTATTTGTTTGTTATTATTGTGAGGCGAGAGAGGTTGAGGGTGAGGTTACGGCTCCAACACAGCACAAGCAAACCCTCCAGGGCGAATCAGGCACTCCGGGCGGCGCGGCGGGGGAGGGCAGAGGGAGCACCGCGGGAGGAAAGGAGGAGGAAGGGATGTCATGGACGCCTCCTCTCCTCCCCGCATACCCTCTTTTCCTCCCCTCTCACCCTCGTTTCCTCCATTCCTTTCCTCTTCCTCCCCTCTCCTCTCTCCTCTCCTCTCTTCTCCTCTCCTCTCCTCTCCTCTCCTCTCCTCTCCTCTCCTCTTCTCTTCTCCTCTTCTGTTCTTTTCTTTTCTCTTCTCTTCTCTTCTCTTCTCTTCTCTTCTCTTCTCTTCTCTTCTCTTCCCATTATTCTTCGTCCTAGTTACATGCCTATTTTTTTCTGTTTTCTGTCTTCCTCCTCCTCCTCCTCCTCCTCCTCCTCCTCCTCCTCCTCCTCCTCCTCCTCCTCCTCCTCCTCCTGCTCGTGTTAACACTAGTATCTTACAACTTCTAGCCCCTATTCTCTCTCTCTCTCTCTCTCTCTCTCTCTCTCTCTCTCTCTCTCTCTCTCTCTCTCTCTCTCTCTCTCTCTCTCTCTCTCTCTCTCTCTCTCTCTCTCTCGTCCCCCCGCTCGCACCGCCCACCACCACCCACGCCCAAAACTCTCAAGTCCACAGCTACGCCCACTCATAACTCGCCACGCCCACAGGGAGGGAGGGAGGGAGAGGGGGGAAAAGGGAGGGAGTTGAGAGCTTGCCTTCCCCTCCTCGCCGCCGCCGCTACCACCACCACCACCACCACCACCACCACCACACTTCGCCCAGCCATTCATGTCCATTTTCTCTCACTCTTCACCGATACAACAAGCTGCCAGCATATATATTTTCCCTTCGACTCCATATATATATTTTTTACAACGTCTTGCCGAGTCTTCCTTCCAACCCATCAACTCTGTGAGGACAAGATAAGACACAAGCCTCCAACACCCGTCAGTAGGCTGCCCCGTGTGTGTATGAAGAGAGAGAGAGAGAGAGAGAGAGAGAGAGAGAGAGAGAGAGAGAGAGAGAGAGAGAGAGAGAGAGAGAGAGAGAGAGTGGGGGGGTAGCGTGACAGTCTTCGTTGAACATTTCCTTCTCTACTTACTGTGACACTTCCTCCTCCTCCTCCTCCTCCTCCTCCTCCTCCTCCTCCTCCTCCTCCTCCTCCTCCTCCTCCTCCTCCTCCTCCTCCTCCTCCCTGACAGCCCAGCTCTCAGCCGCTTTATCCTGACATGACATTCCCTTCTTCCCCAAACCCTGCTTTTCAATGCGTTACTCCGGCCACTATTCAAACATTTCCTGGATCTTTTGAAGATATTTTCCTGTACGTGTGTGTGTGTGTGTGTGTGTGTGTGTGTGTGTGTGTGTGTGTGTGTGTGTGTGTGAGAGAGAGAGAGAGAGAGAGAGAGAGAGAGAGAGAGAGAGAGAGAGAGAGAGAGAGAGAGAGAGAGAGAGAGATGCAAGTAACGGGGCGGGGCGGGGCGGGGCAGCGACACTTGGGGTGCAGCACACCAGAACATCACACACGCGGCGGTGTGACGCCGTCCGTGGGAGCGGCGGGCGGCGGGCGGCAGGCGGCGCCCTCCCGCCACACCACACAGGCGGCCGCCCGGCTCCGGTGCATGACAAACAATAACACTATGGCCCCGCCACAGACAGAGCCACAGAAGACTTGCCACACAGACGCGGAGCCTCCCGCCAGCACCCGCTGCCTCTGTGCGCCACAGTGTTATTGTTGTCATGTGTCGCCCCGCAGCCGTGTGCCAATGTGTGTTCTGTGTGCAGGGAGAGGCGCCCGCACGCCCCCACCTCCAGGAGCCGTCCCCCGGGCCCGTCCCGCCGCCGCCCCCAGACCGCTGCCCCCTGCCCGCCAGGCCCCGCCCCGCTAAGGTAAGCCCTGTGCTCGTCTCTCCCTCCCTCGTCGCTGCCGCCGCCGCCGCCGCCGCCGCCGCCGCCGCCGCCGCCGCCGCCTCCGCCTCCTCCTCCGGCAACGCGGGACAAAGTGTACAAGGGGAGAAGGGGGAGAAGACCCGTGAGTGGCTGTTCCCCCTCTCCCCTCCCCGGCGGCAGTCGTGCCTCTCCAATGGCGGCCGGAAGCCGGGAACAAGTCGACACCTCGGACACTCTTCGTCGAGGGAAATTCCGAAGGTGTCTCTGCTATGGGGGGCGGGGGGCGGGGGGCGGGGGGCGGGGGGTCGTGCGCGGCAGCAGGGTGAGGGCGCGCGGTCCCGGCAGGTGGCGGCGGTATTGACGTGTGGGGCCGTGACGGCGTGATGCAGCATTGTGGTGCAGCGCGGGGCGGGGCGGGGCGGCACCACCACCACCACCACGCCCCGCCCCGCCCCGCCAGGCCCCTTGCCTCGTTCCCGCGGCCACGCAGAGCTCAGCGGGGCACCCTGGACACTACAGCAGCCAGGCCCACCACGTAGACAAAATGGCGGACATGTTGAAGCACTGAGGACACTTTTCCTTCCTTCCTTCCTTCCTTCCTTCTTTCCTTCCTTACTTGGACCTCACCCCGCGGGGCGCAGGGCCTTGTTGAGGCTACCCGTGCCCACAGGGGATGCGGCACCATCTTGTTGTCTCACACACACACACACACACACACACACACACACACACACACACACACACACACACACACACACACACACACACACACACACACACACACACACACAGCATCGTGGCATTATTGACTCCGCTGATGGACTCTTCTCAGATCATGTGTTTACGATGCTTTACAGCCGCTTGTGGGGGGCGGGGGGCGGGGGGCGGATGCTAAGTGTGTGCGAGAAGGTGTATGTAGGTCTCCACGCCCACCATCACCCCTCACCCAGCCCTCCCCAGCACATCCCCCCCACCCCACGCTCTCGCTCCCTTCCTTCCATCCTCGACTGATATTAATTATAGCGGGAAGCGGACGTTAATTTACTGAACCGGTGCCCTGGTTGTCAGTCGCGGCGGCGGCAGTAGAAGTGGCAGTAGTAATTAGTAGTAGAAGTAGTAATAGTAGTAGTAGTTGTAGTAGTAATAGTAGTAGTAGTAGTAGTAGTTGTAGTAGTAGTAGTAGTAGAAGTAAATGTTGTAGTTTGAAGTAAAAACTATTCCTGCAGTAGTATCAGTAGTTTTAAGTAGTCGTTGTAAAAGTGGTAGTAGTGGTTGTAATAGTTGTAGTAGTAGAGATTTTGGTGGTGGAACAAAATATATCTACACGTTTTCGTTTTCTTTACAAGACTTGAAAACCTCTCTCTCTCTCTCTCCCTCTCCCTCTCCCTCTCCCTCCCTCTCTCTCTCTCTCTCTCTCTCTCTCTCTCTCTCTCTCTCTCTCTCTCTCTCTCTCTCTCTCTCTCTCTCTCTCTCTCTCTCTCGCCACAAGCACCGGGTGAAAAAAATCTGGATACCTGAGCAACCATGTCCCAAAAGACCTCCTCCTCCTCCTCCTCCTCCTCCTCCTCCTCCTCCTCCTCCTCCTCCTCGTTTTTGGGTCTGAGTTACTGGTCTTCCTCTTAATCACACGTTCAGCCATGCTCGTCCTTCCCTTCCTTTCGTCTCCTCCTCGTCCTCCTCCTCCTCCTTTTCACTTCATAATCTTTGTTGTAATATTCATATATGTCAACTTTCTTTTATATTCCAGACTTTTCTCATTCAGTCGCTCTTTTCTTTCTCCTCCTCCTCCTCCTCCTCCTCCTCCTCCTCCTCCTCCTCCTCCTCCTCCTCCTCCTCCTCCTCCTCCTCTTCCTTGTCCCAACTCGTAATTTACTCCAGAGGTCCTGAGAGGAGATTTTTGCTTTTATTTTTACAGTTCCCGAGCTAATGTTGGCGGATTTTTCGGCCATTAATCGTAAGGATGATAAGGAGATGAAGTTTTGGAAGTTATTTATGAGAGGTTGAGGGAGGAGGAGGGAGTAGCAGGGTTAAAGGAGTGGTGGCGTGGATTGGTGAAGGACATGTCGAGAGAGAGAGAGAGAGAGAGAGAGAGAGAGAGAGAGAGAGAGAGAGAGAGAGAGAGAGAGAGAGAGAGAGAGAGAGAGAATCGGGCGACTGGGAAAACATGTCCTTGGCGGAGAGAAAAGGAAGGAAAGAAGGGGAAAAAAGGCATTCAGAAAATTATTAAAGATCCTTTGCATTAGCTCATGAGGAAGGAAAATGCGAAGGAGTCTTACATAGTGATAAAGAAGAGGAGGAATATGATAATAAAGAAGCGGAGAGAGAGGTCGAGAGGGAAAAATACTACTTTCGTGTTACATAAGAGGGAAAATGAGGAATGTAACTCCGGTAGCCAAAAAAGAGGTGGGGAAAGATAAGGAAGATAGTGGTAGAGAGAAGGAGTTGAGGAGAAGGAAGAGGGGGAAGATATCGAGAGGGAAAAAATCACCTTACCCTCATCTAACAAAAGAGGAAATATCAGAAAACTAACTCCTGTAGTCAAGAAAAGATATGGAAAGATAAAAGCAGATGGTAGAGAGGTAGAGAGAAGAGGAGGAGGAGGAGGAGAGAAGTCGAGAGGGGAAAACTACCTTGTCACCCTTTAACATAAGGGGGAAAATGAGGAAACTAACTAAAAAAAAATAAAGATTGGAAAGATAGTGCTTGGTAGGAGGAGGTAAAGTGTCACAGATAAAGAGAAGAAGCAGGAAAATACCTTATCTCAGGCTAGCAGAGGACGAAAGATACTAGCAGCAGGAGGAGGACGAGGAGGAGGAGGGTGACTGTTAAGGGGGAAAGTAGCTTAGGATCCTGCGTGTGTGTGTGTGTTTGTGTGTCAGCTTAGCGCCACATCTAAGAGCTGGAAACTCGCCGGGCTGCTTATTAACCTCCCTCACGGCCGGCCTCACACACACACACACACACACACACACACACACACACACACACACACACACACACACACACACACACACACACAGAACAGAGCATCTCGTGTGAATATTAACTCTACATCTTAGGGACTGCGAGGCTGGGAAGGGTCGGGGAGCTGCCCTAATGACATCCCTCCTCCTCCTCCTCCTCCTCCTCCTCTGCTCCCTCGGTGACCATCCCGAGGAGGAGGAGGAGGAGCAGGAAATTACAGTTCCGCTCTAGAGGATGAGGAGGAGAATGGGGGAGGAGGGAGGTTTGGAGGTAATTGACTGGACACTGTTCCCTCCTCCCTCCTCCCTCTCTTCCTCCTCACAAGCTTAAATTTTTGTCGTTCAGGAGACAAATTGAAGCTTGATTTTGGGCTTAAAGGTTTCGGTGAGGGTTTTCGGTTCCTGTGGTCGGTGCAGGACGCGGGAGGTTGGTGGCGGGAGGACTTGAAGTGTAGGGATGCTGCTGTTGCCTCTTGAGCGGAGAGGGAAGAAGGCAGGGCAGAACGAGGAGATAATTTGAATCAATAGTTCACAGGATCGACATTTCAGTCTTGGAGGATATGTGAATGTGGGGAGAGAGAGAGCTGGAAGGGAGTCAAACTCTCTCTCTCTCTCTCTCTCTCTCTCTCTCTCTCTCTCTCTCTCTCTCTCTCTCTCTCTCTCTCTCTCTCTCTCTCTCTCTCTCTCTCTCTCTCTCTCTCTCTCTCTCTCTCTCTCTCTCTCTCTCCCTCCCTCCCTCCTACAGCACTTCCCAGATGAGCGTTTAGATGGTGTGTGTGTGTGTGTGTGTGTGTGTGTGTGTGTGTGTGTGTGTGTGTGTGTGTGTGTGTGTGTGTGTGTGTGTGTGTGTGTGTGTGTGACGAGAATGAATGGACGGAATTGGCTAAAACGTGCTATGACGCGAAGAGGGAAAGTGAGGAAGGGGGAAAAAAAGAGGGGAGAGAGTAAGGGATGGAAGGTGGAGAAAAGGGAGAGGAAGGGTGGTAGGGAGAGACAGTAAGGGGAGGAGGATGGAGGGAAGAGTGAGAAAGGGTGGAAGGGAGAGACTGAGGGGAGGAGGATGGAGGGAAGAGTAGGTGAGGTAACCAGCGGTGTTGGGGAGATGAGTGGGCGGCAGGGGAGATGGGGGTGGAACGTTTTAAGCTAACGCAGTTGGAGGAAACGTAGAGAGAAACGGGAGGAAAGGAGAGGAGGAGGGGGAGGGGGAGGGGGTATGAGAAGGGAGAAGATTGGCTGATGCTCTTTGGTACCCCTGATCTCCTCCTCCTCTTCCTCCACTGAGTCAAGATTCTGCTGACGTACTGATGAAGGTAAAGAACGGGTGGATGGATAGATGCTGTTGGGTGGAAGGAATGGAGCAGGTAGTCGTGGTGGTGGTGGGTGGCGTTCGGTGGCAGCGGATCAGGTTTCAAGCTGTAATAATGCAGTTGTAGTGAGGGCGAGGAGTGCCAGCGTGGCGTCACAGCAGTAAACACAGGACTTGGCGAAGGCCCAGTCAGTCTTCACGGTGACTCAGCCCTTCCCCCCCTCCCTGGCCCTCCCCACCCTCCCCTCCCCCCAGGTTTCCTCTCATTGCCATCAAATTTGACTCCCCGCTAAGTTTATAATGGAGCCATGATTCTCGCCTCCCGTGTGATAATGCTGATTTAATAAGCGTCAAGAGAAGAGACTGAACAAGAGACCTCGCTCTTAATTGTCTCTGTCCTTTTGTCTCTCACCCTTCACTCATCACCGTCACAGTCTTGCTTTTTTTTACGACGCCTGATTTACATTCATGAAAGTTTTTGTTGTCGCACACTCTCGCTTTGTCCGTCTGTTGGTATCTACTACGGTACTTCTCTTTGTGTCAGCATGCACGTGTTGCTCTTAACTTGGCTCGCAGGTCACCGCTATGTACCTCAGTCAGCCAGAGGGGACAGGAGACCTCCCAGCTGACAAGGGCAAAAAAATAGAAACTAGGTTGGAAAGGTGAAACGTTTTTTCGTGTTTTTGTTTGATGAAAAAGAAGCAGGTGTTGAATGCTGGGAATGTTTCAGTATTCAGTATTAAAGAAAAGCAATAAGCATGAACGTGTTTCTCAAGACAGGTGGATTACTACTGCAGGTGTTCATTATGGGTATCAAAGAACAGCAGGTATTTATAGCTGTAAATTGAGCTAATTAGATGATAATGCGCATGAACACCCAGTCATTTCAGGAGGACTAGTGTAGTAAACGCATTAATCAGTCAGCTGAGAATTAGTTCATGCAAGGGGTCTATAGATGTAACAGGGAGCTTGAGAGTCCAAGTTTATATTTAATAATACTTTAGTAATATAAGTAGATAACCAGTAGTTGAGCACAGGTGTCAGGTTAATAAGCAACATCAGCAGATATCACAGACCTACATTACCAGTACAAGATCAAAACACACCAGGGTGAATAATTCATGAGAAACAGGAAATAGAAACAAGAGGTAATGGGGAGCAGTGATAAGTATTACTGACCACACATTAACACAGTAGGCCAAGAACATTCCCTCCAGGTAACTAATCAAGCACATAAAGTAAGAATATTTTTCAGCCAGCCAGAAACACACCACAAGGTAACCCATTCATCAAACAACAGTAATAACATGTAACAACAACAGGATCATTGGCAGATGTTTGCAGACCAAACATAAACACCTCAAGCCAGAGACACATCCACCAGCTAACAATTGAAGCCCATAAAGTAAGAACATTTTTCAGCCAGCCAGAAACACGCCACCAGGTAACTTGTTCATCAAACAACAACAGTAATACATACCAACAGGATCATTGGTAGGTGTTGTAGACCAAACATAAACACCCGCCAAGTCAGAAACACTCCCACTACAAAGGTAAAGAATTAACACAAGTAACAGCAGAAAGATAAGCAGGTAACAGTTCCCCAGCATCATTAGTAATCTCAGGTAGAGCAGGAGCCACAGGTGAAGCAGGTAGGAATAAAAAGTCAGCATCAGCCTCAGCATTAGTCAGCAGGCAGTGAGTGAGCGTCTGTGTTGCAGGCATGAAGGAGCCCCCCAGCAGTAGCAGCACCAGCAGCGGTTCATCCCGTCCTCCCCTTCTTCAGGAAACCTCGCGGCTTTGGCAATGAACGTGTCCCCCTTCAGTAGGTGGCCCCCTCCCACTCCTCCCCCTTCCCCTCCCCCACTCCCCTTCACATCCACTGCCCCTCACTCCAGCTCATTGTCACTTTATTGTTACTTTCATTATTATTATTATTATTATTATTATTATTATTATTATTATTGTTATTATTATTATTATTATTGATACTACCTTTTTTCGATTTGGGCAAAATTTGGTTTTGGTTTTTCTAGAGATATGCTTGCGTAGTTTATATGTATTTTATATAATTGTGATTTGGTGACACCTTTTATTATTGTTATTGTTGTTGTTTTTATTATTATTATTATTATTATTATTATTATTATTATTATTATTATTATTATTATTATTACTGAATTTTTTGTTTTTAAGGGTAATGATTTCCAAAATGAAACTTGCCTGAAGTTTTGAGTTTGACCAATTGAGAGATTTAGTTGTGAGTCACCAGTAGTGCATGTGTTGCCTTTGTTGTCCTAGACTTTTTGTATGAGCTGCCCTTTTATTTTGTTTATTTATTAAACCTGTCACTTCTTCCCCATCCATAAAACTTCTGCCAGTATATCTTTACTTATTTTATAGATTTTATTCTTCATGAACAGTTTGTTATTACAATTTGGTGATTTCTTTCAAGTAGTTCTGAAGTCCTTACTGTTCTTTGGTTTATAATAACCTTTAGTCTTATTTCACTTGAGTTTGTGATTGGAATAGATCCTTAGCTCATATTACCTTGATGAAGCTGATCAAAATTTCATTAATTCACTGATCGCAGTATTATTGCAACTACTTACCTGCTTCCCAATGACATAACCTGCCATGTTCCTCACAGGAGGTGGAATGAATGGACAGATGGGCGGTGGCCCTCGTGGCGGCGGGCGGCCCTCTTCAACAGTCCCATGCCCGACAGGTAGGCCCAGAGAACACAGACATGTACACCCACACACTCCAAGGCACACACACCCCCACACCAGCACAAACATGAACCACATGCACACATATGTGACACACACATGAATCCCTGCAGGTTTGGCATCAATAATGGTATGAGTAATGGTGGCATCCGTAGTGGCGGTCTGATGGGCAGCGGCCAGGGGCAGGGCGGACCCTTCATGGGAGGCGCCGGTGGGCCAGGAGGAGCTTCCTTGTCTGCCATGGGTCAGCCGCAGCCGGGTCTGCCGCAGCAGGGGGCCGTGCTTATGGTGTATGGACTCAACAAGGACAAGATGAATGCTGACCGCATCTTCAACCTTCTGTGTCTCTATGGCAACATTGTCAGGGTGAGTAACACAACAAGCTGTGGCAACACTGTCCCCCTTGATAATCCACTCACCAAAAATATTCAGTGTGGTGTTGACAGCAGCAAGATTATAGCATTTGAGTCAGTAGCAGAAGTGTTGCAAAGTTTTCTTAAGCATCAGGCCTGAGGACAAAATTTAAAACCCTTTCAAAGCAAAGAATGTGCTGCCAGAGCCAGGTTACAAAATGACATGTGCAAGCAGTGTGTCATGGAAAAGTACTTTGTTCTTTTATTAAAGGTGAACTCTTAATCCACTTACCTATTGCACCTTTCCTGTATCAGTGTGCACAGAAAACCCTACACTACAGTTATGTACATTATGTCCACAAATATTTCCATGGTAATGCTGGCCTGGCAGGTGTTTGTGACCTACCACATGTGTTTGAGCACTCAGGAGTGTTCCTAGGAAGGATCTCAGGATTTGTACTTCCTCACATTTAGAAACATCCTCAGGAATGATGTATGCAAACCAACACTGCTGAGCCCTTCCATGAATGGGGTCTGACACACAACTGTGCAAATTCAGCCATTTTATATTATGAATGAGTTAGCAATCCTGCTAATGTTTGGTGTATTTCAGATCAAGTTCCTGAAGACAAAGGAAGGATGTGCCATGGTCCAGATGGGCGATGCACTGGCTGTGGAGAGAGCTGTGGCCAACCTGAACAACACAACATTCTTTGGCTGCAAGATGCAACTTGGGTGTGTACAATAGCTCTCTCTCTCTCTCTCTCTCTCTCTCTCTCTCTCTCTCTCTCTCTCTCTCTCTCTCTCTCTCTCTCTCTCTCTCTCTCTCTCTCTCTCTCTCTCTCTCTCTCTCTCTCTCTCTCTCTCTCTCTCTCTCTCTCTCTCAGTTTAGTATGCTCTGATTCTTGAATTTGAGGATAAAGAAATTGATTACTTTTTATGTGTAACTTCAAGGTAACTTGTTTGTATTTGAAGTGTTGATCAGTTATTGACATTTTGTTAATGCTGCATTACTGGAAACTTCTTAAAGTCACTGACAGGTTTAATCACCCCCAATGGAAGATAGTACTGTGAGATCATACTAACTTGCCATTCTATAATATATGTGCGTGTTGCAGGTACTCGAAGCAAGCATTCCTGGCTGATTGTGCAGCAGCCCTATGATCTTCCCGATGGAACTCCTTCCTTCAAGGACTACATGGGGAACAAGAACAATCGCTTCATCAACCCAGAGATGGCCTCCAAGAACAGGATACAGCCTCCCTCCAAGGTGTGTTGCTTGCCCTTGCCTTGCTGCTCCAGGACAAAGCACTTCTCACTGAAGTTTATTGAAAACTTATGATTGCAATAAACAGATGACATTTTCCTGTATGTAAGATGCACATGCTCACAGCAAGAAAATACAGAAATAATTGAAAGTAAAAAATTAATAATCAGCATATTTGAGGACCTTGGCAAATATTGGAATGTATTTTGTGCTCCTTACAAGTCGAAAAAATGTGGGACATTTTAATGGTCATCTGTTAGGTTGATCATTTAGTTGATCATTTGTAATTTGAAACCTTTTGTAGTACTTCTTGGCTTGAGAGTTAACTTCACACCTTTAGTAGTTCCCAAACCCTCAGTCTAGCTGTGTTGTTGGTATTTAACCCAATTCTCCCATCTCCAGATTCTGCACTTCTTCAACACTCCTCCAGGACTGGATGGAGGAAACACTGAAGCAGGTCTTCCTAGAGGGGGAAGTTGTAGAGCCTAAAAGCATCAAACTATTCCCCTCTAAGAGTGAGTGTAATGACCATTCTTTTTTGTCCTGTCACTTAGAATGATTTTAGTTAATGACTTTAATATATGGGTAGGAATTAGTCTTGTTTCTGTCTACACACTGCACACACATGACTGAAATAGTCCAGCACAGGGACCGTGACACACCAGTAATTTACATCTCTCCTTCACACAGCTGAGAGGAGTTCCAGTGGACTTCTGGAATTCAACAACATCTCAGAGGCCCTGGAGGCTCTGGTGGTGGGCAACCACGCTCCCATCCCCAACCCCAGTAAGTTTTACTACATGGGCTGTATTGTACATTCTCAGTATCAGAATCTGTTACACTCATTTGATTGTTGAACAGTGTTACTGATGCACATTGTTGGCCCCACAGACAGCAAGTTCCCATTCATCATGAAGCTGTGCTTCTCCTCCTCGAGACACATCCCCAACAAGATGGCTGAGTGAGTGTCGCATTGGCACGGCGCCACACGGCCGGCTGCTGCCAGTGCCGAGCCGTGGCCTGCAGGGTACACCAGGGTTGTTGGCAGTCAGGCAGGGAGTAACAGGATTGTCCTAAATCAAGCTATAGTTACTTATGGTCCACAGGCGCAGTAAGTATAGGGAGTCATACCGTCACAGTGGGTTGTTTGCACCCCAGAGTGCAGTGCCGCACCGGCTACAGCTGTAGCGGCAATGGCTGCGTTGCTGCACTCTGGGATGCAGAGGCAGATGGCTGCCTCACACAGGTTGAGGGATGCGCCCCGGGCCTGCGTCCCTCCCCTGCTGGGCCCCCTCGGGGACCTGGACTGCCGGGAACGACCAGTTTCGTTGGTGGCCGTGGGGGCTCTGCCTTGTGATTCCTACAGGTTGATCTGACTAGGAAGAATTGAACAAGTTTCAGCAATAAAGAGTTTGCAGTTAATTTAAAGTTTTCTTTTTGTTTTACGGAAGTACGTAATGTAAACAATTAAAATTTCATCATTATTTTTAATTATTAATACGCCAACAGACGTTGGTTCATCCGGCCCGGGGCCGGCGTCCCTCCCCGAGGCGCCCGGCAGTGTAGGATAAGTGCAGTATAAACCCTCCCTGAGTTGGAAGCTTGGGCAGTCTCCCCACTGTCCGTCCTACGCTCTCTTTATATCACCGTTATCATTATTCTGAACACGTCACCTGAGGAGGCCTGGGGGCTCCAGTGAGGCCCGACATGCAGCACAGTGCTGCAGCGTATTTAGAACCTGATGGAGAAGTGTGAGTTGGTCTGCAGCTTGCTGGCTGCAGAATGTCCGTGTGAGGGCTGGCTTCTTCCAGGCATTGGTGACTGATAACTGTGGAGCACGTGAGTGCCACACGACTAGGACTGGCCGGCTGTGCCCTCCTGCACTCACATCGGCGGGGCGGTGCGGCCCTGAGCTGCCCTTGAGGCACTGCCCGCTGGAGCCCCGGGGCCCATGTGCTCACTCAGTGGAATGTACAATACTGTTTATCAATATTGTGTTATGTTTATAAACCTATTCCATTATTAGGCACAATAATTACTTCTGAACTTACTGTATTATACTTATCAGTTCACTGTAATCTTTGATGGTCACTGAGTCTTCAGTGCTATGTTAAGTCTAGGTCACCAGTTAACTTATAACATGGATCTTACCTGATATTATGGCCGTGTGTGTTACTATCATGATGTAGCTAACTAGGTAACTGGTCTTTGTTGCAATAATGGTCAAGGGATCCACCATTCATTAGCCCGCCTGCGTCACTAAGGCTGGTCCTGTCTGTTCTGAAGGGAATGATGACAAGCTCTGTAGCACCTGCTTCTGGGGCTCAATAATGGCTGATCTTTTGACAGTAGTCTTACACTGATGATGAACCCATGTAAGTTAGTAGGAGGCAATGTTAGTGGCAACAAGGATGAATTGTTTGGTAAATGTAGTTGTAATTGATCAAGCTTTGGGCCAGAGGGCAGATGAATCAACAAGCACCTACAGTTTTGGCTTGTTTCACTGCCCATCTGTCAGGGCCTCAGTGTTTTTAGATTAGCATTTTAATGCTTTTTCACTTTCTCTTCCTTTCTTAGTTTATTTTATCTTATTTTTAAGTAGACGGTAAAATGGTGTCGTTATACTTAGTTGACCTCTTGAGCTGGTGCCCGCCAGCCGCTGCAGGACGTGACAAAAGCTCTGTCAGTCCCTGGTTTATACTCCTGGTTTGTGCCACACTATTTGTTTTGCCGCTAACAGTAATTCAATAAAGTTTGAGTGACCAAATTAAAAACATGCAGACAAGAAGTTCAAGCAAAGCTATGAAGTGTTCAGTGCATATTCTTGCCAACGGGTAATTGTAGACTTTGAAATATTTGATTTAAGAGAGAAATTCCTACTCTAATTCCTAGTCAGCAAAACACATGGTGTACTTAATTTAGGGCTTTAATGATGACAACAAATCTAAGTTTATCAAACATGACTCTCACTGCAAAGCAGGAAACAATACATTACACACGACTTTTCTTGAACTTCCCATCTACAGACAAGGCTTTCACTGACACACCCCCACCCCACCCGCAGCCAGAGAAACTAGCCTACAGCAGACTACAGAGCCAGACACTGTGGCCCACAGCAGTATGTATAAACAAACCCAGCTTATATATATCTATATATATAGGCCTTAATGGTGATTATTTAAGTTACTCAAGGCAGGGTTGAGTTAAGAAATAAATTTTCTTACATTTTTATGTATATAGAACAACCCCAAAAACATTATTTTTCTGGTACTATGTTGTAAATAATTTTTCAAAGCGGCTTACATCTTAAATGAAAAGCAGTGAATGATTGAAGCGTGCTCTTTCAATATTCACTGAGTTTCCAAGTGAGCGCTTAATCTTTTGTGGCGTCAAGTGTCATGTTGCCTCACGACTGTCCTGCGTGTGGCGCCGGGGGCCCGAGCCCCCTCCTGCACTGAGGCGCGCTGCTCTGCCGTGGTGGCTGAGAGTGAACTTGTGTTTTTCAGTAATTGTAACTTAATGATGTGGCTTCTTGGGCCACAACTTAGCTCTTGGTAAGTATTTAGATGCATAGTTGAAGAGAACAATTGTTAATTAGAAGTAATTGGGAGCTTTTAACCTTTTCACAGTGACTTGCTGCCACAGTTGTTGAAAGAATGTAGTTTAACTTGTTGGGAGTTTGTTTTAGCATGAGGGAGCGTGCCGTCAGGGCCCCGGGGGGCTCGGAGACTCGGCGCTTATTTGGAATGTCTCAATTTAGAACCGTTCACTCCTTGTTCCCCGTCCTCAGTTTTTAAAAATCCAACGACATTCACTCGTTCATTTCGCAGAAAGATCTAAACGCAGACTGTGATTATGAAATATTTGAGATGATTGTTTTCTAAATGTTAAGTCCATTCGTTGACACGTAGGAACAGAGAACAGTACAAGCTACACAGCACATGAAAATACTTAACAGAAACAGAGAAACTCCTGAACAGTCATACTACATGCAATTCTGGAAGACAGAGAGGCCAAGGGTGACATTGTTCAAACACTCACCACAGACAGGAATGAAAATTAACAAGCTTTTTTTTCTATTTTACGTTTTGTTTCTTTGTTTTGCTAAAATACTAGCTTCATGAGGTATTTAATTTATTAATTCAAGTTCAAAGCCAACTTGGTACAAAGCACGATTGTACTAAGGTAAAGCAAGCCTGCCAAATGTGTAGACTCCCGAGGGCTGCTCGCCCCCCCTCACGGCCAGCCCCGCCGGCCCCAGCGGCCCGCCGAGGACCCGCCCCGGCGGGCACCGCAGAGTGATCTGTAAATATTTGAACGATAAAGTAAGGCCCGCCATTGTGGGCCTCCAGCGGTGGCGGCAGCCAGGTGGCCTCGGGCCGCAGCAGCCGTGGCCGGCCGGGGCGAGGGCGGGGCTGCGGGCGGCTGCCGCTGGCGTCAGGGAGCGGGGGGCGGGCGGTGCCTCTCTCCTCCGTGCCAAGCGTGGTGTGTCTGGGCCGTGAGTGAGTGCTGTGTAGGCCACGTCCACCTTGGGCTAGGGTCCCCGTGAGGGCCCCAGGGAGCGCGCCCTCGGCCCTCTGCCCCGCCCGGCGGCCCTCGGCCCCAGACTCCGCTCACAAGCAATACGACCTAACCTCAGGTCCCCCGGCGGCTCCCTGGGGCCGTCCGGACCGCTAGGCTGTCTAAGTGGTTTTATCTCTGATGATAAGTCGTTGAAATGTCGTTGCAAGATGTGCTTAAGTAGAGAATGTTTATTACTCTTCTTGAAATCGTCCCAATAGAGTGAATCACTTGATGCATATCATAGCACTAAGGTTTACTGCGCCAGCGGGCCAGTGCCGCTGGGCCGCGCCCGCCGGCCGCCCGCGGCGCCGCGCCCCGTGCCGCGTGATGTTCCGTCCGAGGGCGGCAGTGACAGTCTCAACTTCTGCGCCGGCCTGCCTGTGAGGCTGGGCGGCGCGGACACTGAGGCAGAGTGGTGGGCGGCGCGGGGCACGGCGTTGGGCCGGCCCGCGGCCCGTCCACGGCCGGCGGCGGCCGCGGCGTGGCCTTGAACCCTCACCATCCCTTATTCCAGGATTGCGGAGTTATTTTAAAAGCATAACAAACATGATATTATTATTTCCCTTAATCCATATGTTGTTTGTAAGAATTTTAAGGAATAAAATGAATAATACTTTAGTATAAAAGAGATGATGGAGACTTTGATTTTCATGTGGTGTCCTGCACAGCTGGTCTTCGGGGGGGAGTAGGGGTACGCTTGCATTCTGCTCATCAAAAAAATATTTGCTGACTACTAAATGGTTGGTGATGTCGCCAGGGGCGTCGTTAGGCAAGAACCAGGAAGCAGAAGCTCCAGGTCTTGGCAAGGAACAAGAAAAAAAACAGAAAAAAAAAAACAATCTAAATAAGTAGCGTGTTGAGACTTGAGAAACGTTTAAACTTTTGCCACGAGTATGTATATCTTAATTTCGATCCATATGTGTGAACATAAGCCCTAATGTCTTCATATTCTAGCAACGCCCCTGGTTGTCACCACCTTGTGTGCACACTATGGAAGCCTTGAGGTGTGGACCTGCAGAGGGAGTAGTGGCTGCAGCAGTACTGGGGGAGCCAATCCCTCAGTCCAGGATGCCTTATTGATCACCAGGATGCTAGGACTGACAGACACACAACAGCAGCAGCAGCAGCAGCCACGGTGGTGTATTCACTCAGTGGTCAGTGGAGTGCTGCCTGGAGCAATACAAGGAGCCCTTGCATGAGGCAGCAGGTGGCCTGGGAAGGTGTCAGGCTGTTGCCAAGTCTTGAGTGACTTGAGTCCTTAACTTTATACCATCCCAGACAACCTGCTGTGTCTTGCATGGTGTGGAAAAAGTATGGTGAGCAGCATCCTGCATGGATAGGCCTGAATCATGAAAGTAACCACAAGTGACTTGTGGAAGCTGCCAGTCTGTGCCTCATGAAAGTGTTGGCTGCTCTCTCTCTCTCTCTCTCTCTCTCTCTCTCTCTCTCTCTCTCTCTCTCTCTCTCTCTCTCTCTCTCTCTCTCTCTCTCTCTCTCTCTCTCTCTCTCTCTCTCTCTCTCTCTCTCTCTCTCTCTCTCTCTCCTCTCTCTCTCTCTCTCTCTCTCTAAAGCAGATGGTGGAAATGACAATGACATGCAGTCCATCCTAATTCTGCCCAAGGTGACATCAGAGGGGTGGGGAAGCAGCCTCCAGCAGCAGGTGAGCAGCAGCAAGACAGGATCACAAGGGACTCTCAGGACAAGAGTTCTTGCCTCATGACTCAGAGTACAACATGATGTCACTAAAAGCTGGTGTGGCAGTGCTGCAAAGTGGCTCAAACAAGGGATTGCCACACACTACCTTTAGCCTTACTAGCTTCTTGCAGCTTCCCTAATCAACTGTTTTTATTTCTAATAATTATTCTTGTACAAAACCAATAAATGGTAATTTTTTTTGTGATCAAAATGAACATGCCATGGTACCCAACACCATAGGTTCATATTTTAGTCCTTTAATGTTTCTGAGTACAAGAAAGTAATAAAAGTTGACAGGCGAACTGAGGACAACTGTTCTTATTCTGAGGACATGGAAGTAATAGGTTTGCAGTAAAGAGATTTAAAAAAGATATAAAAACTTTACTAATAAGAAATTATATTTTGAGTATTAGCTTACATTGAGGATCTTTTATATGATCACTTGTTATAGTACAATGAGTGCAATTTATGCACAACCTCCATAACCAGTGTTATGTCTTTCTACCATCCTTCCTTTGGAACATTATGGAAACTGAAATTTAGCGAAGAGAGGTTAGTCACCAAGGGCCCCCTGACAAGACAGAAGGCAGAAGTGATCACAGCTACAAATAATTTTAGATAAAGCCTTGAATGCCTCATCACTGCAGGAGAACTTCTAATTCTGTATTACTGCACATAGGGCCAGATAGTCTTAATTTGGTTTTGTGCTTTCACTAAACGTAAATTCTACACATTGTACCAGATATAAAGAAATACAGCCATAATACCACACTCTGTTGTTGGTTTGGTGTTTGAAACAATATGATTAAATTCTACAGTAATCTTAGTAAGGCTTATTTTTGGATTTACAAAATGCTTTGGTTCACCAGAATCTCGAAAATGCTTCCACGTACATCACATACTGAGTGAGCAATGCATGTGGAAAGCAACACCAAATCATGTTCTGAGACAATGTAACGTCATATCTCAACTACTGGTAACATACACTTAAAAGAAATTTGGGTTTTAAAGTGTGCTTTCATGAATATTTTTGTAACAGTTTTTGACCAGATTCCCTATCATCACTAAAAACACCCATGAGAACCTAACTTACCATCTCTGTGGCATCTGAAAAAAATGCATTATTAAATGTGAGACAGCAGGGGTTATATAGTGCTATGGTAAGGCATGTTGTGCAGTAACAATGACAGACCAATGTTATTGGGAGTCACTCTTCTGGCCAAAACAACTGCTTTTTGTGGGGATCAAATGCGCAAGTAAGCAGCCTTACTGGGGAAGCACCTAACTTGTATGTGGTATTATTATTATTTTTATTTTATCATTTTATTTTATTTCTCAAAGAGGAAACGAAACATTTAAAAGAACAAGCCATGGATACCTGCTTGCAGTTTTGTTGCCACATAGCCTTGACTTTAGAATGCCATTAAATAAATAAATTGGTCATTTAATCTTGTCAACAGTGTGTGGACAAGATGTCACAGTACATATGACATTTTTTTTTTTTTTTATGTAAGAGGGTCACTGGTCAAGGGGAAACAATAATTTTAAGAAGAAAAAGAAAAGGCCCACTTGAGTACCAGTTCCCAAGGAGATTCTAAATAGAAAAATCAGATAATGGAGGATAAGTATCTTGAGACCTTCGTCTTGAAAGAGTTCATCATAGGAGGTAGGAAAAATGGAAGCTGACAAGGAGCTCAAGAGTTTACCAGAGAAAGGGACGAATAACTGAGGATACTAGTTAACTCTTGCATTAGAGAGGTGGACCAGAAATAGAGGTAAAAGAAGGTAGAAAATCTTGTGCAGCTAGGCCATAGGAGGAGGGGAGGCACATAGCAAAATCAGAAAAGAAGTTAGCATGAAATTAGAAGTAAATGATGGCAAATTATGCAACATTGTGGTGATGAGAAAGAAGCTGAAGACAGTCAATTAGAAGAGAGGAGTTGATAAGAAAAGCTTTTGATTCCATCCTGTCTAAAGGAGTGATATGAGTGGAACCCCCATACATGTGAAGCATATCCCATACATGGACAGGTAAGGGCCCCCTAAACAGAGTTTGCAGTTGGGATGGGGTAGGAGACTGGCAGAGACAAAACCTAACTCCACAGAAGCTGTTTTTAGCTAGAGACGACAAGTGAAGCTTACAGTTTAGATTTTAAGTAAAGAACAGAGACCAAGGATATTTAGTGTAGAAGAGGGGGGGCAGTTGAGTGTCATAGAAGAAGAGGGGATAGTTATTTGGAAGGCTATGTCAAGTTTACAGAGGAATTGAGACTGAGGCATTGGGAAATAATGAGTATGCTCTGCGCCACTCAGAAATTTTAGAGAGATCAGAAGTCAGGCATTCTGTGGTTTTCTTGTCTGAGCTGTATGAATTATACAGCTCGGACAAAGAAAAAGGGTTGGACGTCTATGAAAAGACATGGAAAAGTGCAGGGTGGTATCATCAGTGTAGGAATGGATAGAAGAAGTTTGGCTTTGGAGATCATAGATGAATAATAGGTAGAGAGTGAGTGACAGGAAAGAACCTTGAGGAACACCACAGTTAATAGACTTATGAGAAGCAATAGAACAGACAGAGAGGAAAACTTGAGATGAAGTTTCAGAGAGAAGGATAGAAGCAGTAAAATCAAAACTTTGTGCAAGACTCTATCAAAAGCTTTTGTCTGTCTAAGGCAACAAAAATCACTAAAAGAGGATTACCAAGATTCAGTAAGGAAAGCTAGATCACCAGTAGAGCAGCCATGACAGAACCCATACTGGTGATCTATATGAAAAACAAAGGCTCATATTATTTTTCTCTGAATAAACAATGGGTTATCTAGTAGACTATTCTGTTACCTTGAGGTTGTGGGGCCCCTTATACTAGGAAAATGATAATGTCCTAATCAGTTCGTGATATTTTTTTTAAATGAATAATTTACAAGTTAATCAGAGTGTGGCCAGAAGTTACCCTAACCAAGGTTATAATAATTTTTTTGGTATTGAGCATCTTAAGTCAGTAAAATTGTGACATCAAAATATGTGTAATCACTGATGTTTTTGACTAATACACAATCCCAAGAGAATTTTAAGTTTATATCCTGAAAAGATTTTGCTAAAAAGTAGATATCTGGCCAGGGGATTTACATGTTCTCTCTGTCAACAAGCAGTATGTTTAGCATCTCACACAAGTAATTGTTATAATAGGCACAAATAGTTATTCCCATACACAGGTTTTGTAAACAATATAAGATTTTCTGGACAAAGTCACATACCTGCCGACAAGCAGTCTGTTTAGCATCAGAGTCTGCGGTTTGTTGTTTGTTTAGAATACCACCTTGAAGATCAAGATGATATGGGCCTTATGTTGGGGAGACAAACCACAGCACCTCAGTCTGCGCTCTGGAGCCAGGCCTATATATAGACACTAACATTACAAACTAGTTCCTACCACCTGAATATAATTAAATTTTTTTGCAATATCCCTAAAAGTCTATAACCCTTCTCTGCTCTCAGATTGTTCTATAACATTCTAGCTAATGGACCCACATACTGCCAGACCCTATCACTATTAAATTTAGATCTCAAACAGTATCCTCAGAATTTCTCCATAACTACATAGAGTTACCATTTTCTACAAGGTTTCCACTTAATCAGTAGCATCTTGTGAAAGTTTTTTTTTTTTTTTTTTTTTTTTTTGACGGTTATAACAAACACCAGGAATATTGGTTTTATGGTTTTCCCATACGGTTGGCATCAGCGGGGGAAAAAAATATCCCTGCATCAAGCTGAGTTTTCATCTCAAATATATATATATATATATATATATATATTATATATATATATATATATATATATATATATATATATATATATATAATATATATATATATATATATAATATATATATATATATATATATATATATATATATATATACAATTTGTTAATTTCTAGATTACAGTTTCATTTAATATTCTTGTCCTAAATTTTTACTAATCCTAAAAAATATATACAAAGTTTTATTTACAAATCCCAAAAAGGAAAATATTCATTTTAGAGACATTGTCGTTCCCTTTAGGGTAATCTTGACTAAATAATTTTACATGATTACTGTTGAATGGTATTATCTTCTATTTTCCCTCTATTCTATTTAATTTTCTTCACTTTTTGTCTCATGCCACCTGTTGAGTGTAATTTGATGGATTAGAGCAGTCATCCTTTTCAGGAACAGGCTGAATGTAGGGCAAACTTCCAGCAAGATGAAAAGGTTGATAGACTGAGTTGGAAAGAGTTTGACTAGGCAAGGTGCAAGCACGGAGGCACAGAACAATAGGAGGGACCCCATCGGATCCATAAACCATCCGAGGGTTAAGGCCAGCGAGGGCAAGGAAAACATCACTATGAAGGATCTTAACTAGTAAGCATGAAGTAGCCAGAGGATGGAGGAGATGGAGGAACAAGCCCTGACTCATCCAAGGTGGAGTTTTTAGCAAAGGTAAGAGTGAAGAGTTCAGCTTTAGAAATAGATGAGATGGCAGTGGTGCCATCAGGTTAAAATAAAGGAGGGAAAAATGAAGTAAAGCTATTAAAGATATTTTTGGCCTATTAAAGATATTTTTGGCTAAGTGCCATAAGTCATGAGGGGTTAGATCTAGAAAGATTTTGAAATTTTCTGTTAATGGAGTCTTTAGCTAGTTGAAAACAGACTTGGCATGATTCCGGGGCAGAAATACAAAGTGCATGAGATTCAGGTGATGGAAGGCTCAAGTACCTTTTGTGGGTCACCTCTCCATCTTGTATAGCATGAGAACCGTATGTGTTAAACCCAAGGTTTGGAAGGTTTAGGGCGAGAGAAAGAGTCGGGAATGTACGCCCTCCATGCCAGACCACTATCACTTCTGTCATACGCTCAGCACACAGAGACTGGTATCTGACATGGAAGCAGTAGTCATTCCATGGAAAATCTAAATAATACCTCCTCAGGTCTCCCTAATTAACAGAGGCAAAACACCCAGAGGCATCTCTGCTTTAGGGGATACTGAGGAGGGACTGGAAAGATAGGGACAAGATACAAATATGAGATTGTGATTGGAGGAGCCCAACGGAGTAGATAAGGTGACAGCAGAAGCAGAAAGATTGAGGTTAGGAAAAGGTCAAGATTGTTGGGTGTATCTGCAAGAGAGAGAGAGAGAGAGAGAGAGAGAGAGAGAGAGAGAGAGAGAGAGAAATTATACTCAGACTGTGAACAAAGTATAGAACACAGCTTCCATATGTAACACACAATATAGTTCTTGCAAGAGTCTCCCTCTCGATTTACATAAAGAAAAAGAAATAGTTAGGACTTAACAAAGATAATTTGTATTGTGTGGCATAGTTTTTGTTTTGGAATTGCTGTACTAATTTGTATCTGCTAGAATTATTACTGTAATACGCTGGTATTGATTGATACACTTCAATATTATATGATATTCATTTCTTACATCATTACTATTACATTTATTACAAAATCTTTCTTCTCTTTGAGTTCTATTAAACCTGCTTGTCACAACTGGTAATTTGTGATTATAAGTTCTGAATTTTCAAAGATTTATCCTGCATTGTTTTGGTAATTTAATTAGATAACTTTCGAGAGCAAAACTACCTTTATGAGAAACAAAAATATTACGTGAAGATTTACAATCCAATATTGACTGCCACTCTGTAATCCATTGGTCTAACATTTCTTTCAAAAGATAACTTTAACCAAAAAGAAGAAGCTTTCAAAAGATAACTTTAACCAAAAAGAAGAAGAAGAAGAAGAAAAAAAAAAAAAAAAAACTCCCGGATCCAGTCATACAGTAAAATCCCTCTTATCCGGCATCAACGGGACCGCCGACATGCCGGATACTTGAATATTGCCGGATACTTGAATAGAAGTGAAATTATGTCCACAATCACCACCCTACACTCACGCATCTTACCATAACAAAGATCAGCTGATCTTAATCAGCAGCTGATCTGATCAGCTGCTTAAGTGTAAGCACAACACGCTTCCACTTTTCTACAATTTTAGGCATGATGAAGGCGTCAGGCGATAAACAGTGCACACGCAGGACAGAGTCACTGAGTAAACACAGTGCAGTGGGCCGCAGGTGGCGCGAAGCAGTGCGCTCTGGTGGCGAGGGGACAAAGTATGCCTCGCGCGGGAATTTTAATCGATTTTAGGAGTACACATTGATTTTTTATTGATTTTAAGGCTCGGGGAAAAATGTGCCGGATACTTGAAGCTCCCGGATACTCGAATGCCGGATGAGAGGGATTTTACTGTATCTGATATACCTGAATTATTTAACAAAGTTCTTATATAATTAACCCGTGGTGATTTAAAACTTTTCGAATTATATAAGTTGCTACATAAAAAAAAAAAAAAAACAGTTAATCCTGTTTACCAGTAAGTGTTCTTGCTCAGTAGTCCAACATTCTACTCTTGACATGAGTACTAACAGGATATTTACCAAACTCTCCAGAAGCAATAGCATTACATGTGGTCTTAGAACATTAAGTATACGTTTCTGGAATGTAACGTGTACATTTTCCATATAAAATGAAGGCAATACCATCGCGTCAAACAGTTCTATTATAGTTGTAGATCAATAGACAGGTCAAATTTGTGGAATTTTGCAATTAGACTATACATTGCTCTTCTTCCCTGTTGAACAAGTTGTTCCTGACATGCTTTGAAACTATCATTATAATTCATGACAACATCCAAGTATTTATATTCCTCAATAATTTTAATATTTTCTCCTTCAAACCAAAAGTTATAATTATCTGCTTCACACTTTGTCTTGGGAAATATGGTAATCTTTGTCTTTTCTGATCTCCACGCGTCACAATACATTTCCATAACATTAAGTGCCTTAAAAATTCCAGTTTCACTCTCAGCAAATATAACTGTCATCTGCATACATTAGAACAAAAACTTTAAGCATATTGCCTAAAACAGTCATCATAAATTTTGATGTAGTTACAATAATTTTCTAAAAAAAAAAAAAAAATTCAATATAATTCACATATAAAGAAAAAAGAAGTGACAAATTTTCTCCGTCTAACTCCCGTGTAGCACACAAAATAGTCTGCGAGTTCATGGTTGACTGAAACACAAGACTGTTACTGTACATATTTCTTAACACTCTAATAATTTTGCCATCGATCTCTTGTCTTTAGTAGCTTGCACCAAAGGCCATCCCTCCAGGACGAAAGGCCGAAAGTTTTTTTTTATAAACAATATACGGACAGTACAGTATTTTTTTTTTTTTTTTTTATGTTGGAACAGGTCAATTAGGATTCGTCATGGAACTATAATATACAGGAGACGGTCTCCTCTTCCCATCTATCCAAGTGAAGGCAGTGGGCGGAGCTTACGATCAGCATATGGACTCAAAACATTGTGATCTCCCGTGTTAAGCTATGGGAATTTACCACTTTTATTTCATTTCATGCCAAATAAACAAAATATCGGAAGAAATACACCAGTCGTTTCAAGGAGAAATGGTAGTAAAAACATTGTTTTCATTGTTTATTGCATGACAAGGGACAAAAAAAAAAAAAAAAATAGATACGGTTTAAATGTACAGTGACATAATATCACACATAATCTTAATTAAATACTCTAAAACCTAATATCACATGGCAGAGAGAGAGAGAGAGAGACAGAGAGAGAGAGAGAGAGAGAGAGAGAGAGAGAGAGAGAGAGAGAGAGAGAGAGAGAGAAATTTCATGTATATATGTCAATAAGCAATATGCAAATATATAACTATTCTATTTGAGATCATCTTTCATCTAATATATATATATATATATATATATATATATATATATATATATATATATTATATATATTATATATATATATATATATATATATATATATATATATATATATATATATATATATATATATATATATATAATATATATATATATATATACAGAATATATTATTCATATGAATTACAAATGTACTACATTATTGTATAGTATCACATGAGAGAGAGAGAGAGAGAGAGAGAGAGAGAGAGAGAGAGAGAGAGAGAGAGAGAGAGAGAGAGAGAGAGAGAGAGAGAGAGA
>NC_087185.1:8482500-8540000 GCF_035594125.1 Scylla paramamosain
CAGAAAAGGATGGACCTGCAGCAGCAGAGGTTGATGGCCCAGCAATGGCAGGGATGGGTGGGCTTGCAGTGGCAGAGATGGATGGGCTGGCAGCAGGGGTGGCTGGGATGGCTTGGACAGCGGCAGGGGTGTCTGGGTTGGCGGCAGGACTGACTGGGCTGGCAGAAGGCTTGAAGAAGCTGGAGATGGTGAACTGTTTTGCCTGCCTTCTTTTCAAATCATAAATTTCCCAATACACCTTGAGAGCTTTATCTATCGCGTAAATGGCCATTCTACTCCTGGCAGGGTTTGGATCACATTCTTTGAGAGGCTCCAAGCTGCGAACTATGCCAATGAACACCTCCCGGAGTGTTTTGATGTCCAGTCCTCTTTGTGGTTCCAGCTCCTCCTCTTCCTCTTCCTCGGTGACTAACCTCTCTTGCTCCAGCTGCACGAGGTCCTCATTGGAGAGTGGCTGGTCATGAGACTCCAGGAAATCCTCCACGTCTAATTCATCGACCTCAGTGAAGCCAGCAAGATGTGACAGGTGCACGATGTCCCTTCTGACATCCGCCATATCAGTGAACCCCTTAAAATCTGTCACACACTCCTCCCAGATCTGCCTCCAGCACCCATTCACCGTCTGTTCCTTGATCTCCATCCAAGACTCGTTGATGTTATCTATGGCCTTGATGTCGCACTTGGCCCAAAACTGCTTTATTTTTGGCCTGCCTTCACCATCAATTGCAGTTATGAGTTGCTTTATTGTGCGGCTCTGGTAGAATGTTTTGAAGGTGGCGATAACATCCTGATCCATGACGCCTGATCCTGAATAAGTGCAGTTGAGAGGAAGAAACATGACTTCAATATTGTCAATCCTGTCTTCCATGTTCCGAGGATGGCTAGGTGCATTGTCAATAATCAGCAGGAAGCGGTTGGCCAAGTTGTTGGTAGCCACACAGTCACGTAGCATGGGTGCCGAATCGTAATTCTAGTTAACTTAGTGATGTCATCATCCATCCCTTCTTGTTGGCCTTCCAGATGGCAGCAGCCCTGACAGCACAGTATGCGAAATACCGTGCGGAGGATGCGACTCTAGCTACTTTGGAGAAACAAGCAGGGGTTTGGACACCAGGATGAAAGAATACCGTGCGGACGTGAGGCACCACCGCACATCCAGCGCTCTGGTGAACCACACCAGACCTTGGCACCCTTCCCTAACTGGAAGGGTGCCAAGGTCTTGCACCAGGACCTGGGAAGAAAGAAAAGGAAGGTACTGGAGGCATTGTACATCAACATGAACAAAAAAACTTGAACAAGTGATCAGGTGATTTCGTTGTGAGCGGATCCCCGCTGCAGCACTCTGCGCCCCCAAGGTCATGGGCAGGTGACACAGGCGACCTGTGTTTGGGTTCGGCGGCGCACCGTGAGCTGTCACCATCCCAATATAAGGAGGATCTGGACCGGAGCAAACCCAGTTCCCCTGAAGAACCTGTAGGCGAAACCGGTCGGGAATAAACTCAACTCCATACACTTGTGTTTCCTCCCACCTCCTTCTCCAACAATAATAATAATAATATTAATAATAACAATAATAATAATAATAATATTATCATTATCATTATTATTATTATTATTATTATTATTATTATTATTATTATTATTGTTATTACTATTATTATTATTATTATTATAATTATTTTTATTATAATATTAATTATCGTAATTCTTCTTTCTCTTCTTCCTATAATTAATATTGATATTATTGTTGTTAATATTATCATTTATTATTATTATTATTATTATCATTATTATTATTATGTTACGAGGAGAGAGAGAGAGAGAGAGAGAGAGAGGAGGAGGAGGGAGTAGCAAAGGAACAAGAGTGTGAGAGTGCGCGCGTACAGGAGGACAGAAGCTGGAGGTGTTGGGGCTGGAGAAAGATAATGTGTATTAGTGGAAAGGCTGAGATAGAAGGAAAGGAGGGGAAGAAGAGGGAGGGATGAGGTTACATGATAGGAAGAAAAGGAATAGGTAATTTTCAGTGTCATGCCACCTCTCTTCCAGCTACAGTTTGTAAACACAGGACTCTTTGGGCGAATATCGGAGATGAGGCAGACTTTCATTTGGGAACACTTCTCTCACAAGAATTGATAATGCTCATTTGCTATTCGACTTTATTTTTCCTCCATAATCTAGTTCACTTTTTTTTTCCTCATGTGTTTTATTAAGAATTTCACAATAATAATAATAATAATAATAATAATAATAATAATAATAATAATAATAATAATAATAATAATAAATAAAAAAAAAAAAAATAATAATAATAATAACTAATAATAATAATAATAACAACAATAATAATAATAATAATAATAATAATAATAATAATAATAATAATAATAATAATATTATTACTATTATTACTATTATTATTATTATTATTATTATTATTGTTATTATTATTATTATTATTATTATTATTATTATTATCATCATCATCATCATCATCATCATCATCATCATCATCATCATCATCATCATCATCATCATCATCATCATCACCATCATCATCATCATCATCATCATCATCATCATCATCATCATCATCATCATTATTATTATTATTATTATTATTATTATTATTATTATTATTATTATATTATTGTTATTATCATTATCATCATTATTATTATTTTTATTATTGTTATTGTTATTATTATTATTATTATTATCATTATTATTATTATTATTATTATTATTATTATTATTATTATTACTATTATTATTATTATTATTGTTATTATTAGAGAGAGAGAGAGAGAGAGAGAGAGAGAGAGAGAGAGAGAGAGAGAGAGAGAGAGAGAGAGAGAGAGAGAGAGAGAGAGAGAGTGTTTAAAGTGTTTAAAGTGAGAGAGAGAGAGGGTGGCGTAGGGGAGAGAGGGTGGGAGTGTCTCATGAGAAACCTTTGCCTTTACCTGGAACTTTACACTTTAGTGAAATGCAGAATGTATCTACTGTTTTGTGTTTTCAACACTTAGGCTTATACTCACGTTAGAGTTTTCCTGATAGTACCTCTCAAGCTTTGTCTTAGTATATATTTGAAGATCACAGAGATCGCAGATGAATTTTTTAGCGGTGATGTCCTATCATTACGTAAGAGTTAAAGCCTCGCCCCCTTACGTAATACTTCCCTTCATTTACCAAAATGCTTGAATATTTTTGGTGAGCCAGCACTCATTTATAATAAAGGAAATATAGCGTACAATATTACGACCATAATATCCAGCCCCTTTGCACAACTTCCACAAATGGACTAGCTTCTTTAAGTCACCTCCTATGTAGACTCAGTATGGGGTTTCAAAACGGGTGTACAGGGTCCCCTTGTGTACAGGGTCGCCGGTCTGTTTTACCCACCCATAGACAAGTAAATAATACAACAACTAGAACCAACTTCACAAGCTGGATAAGAATCGCCACCCACATCTAGGGAAAACAATTACAATGAGTAACGATGCATTTTTTTTTTTTTTTATGTAGAAGGGTCACCATCCAAGGGCAAAAAAAAAAAAAAAAGAAAAAAAAAAACACTGAGATGCAAGTCCCTGAATAGGGTCCGAAGCTGTAGTAAAAAATTGAAGGATAAGTGTCTTGAAATCTCCCTCTTGAAGGGGTTCAAGTTATAGGAGGGTGAAAATACAGAAGCAGGCAGGGAGTTCCAGAGTTTACCAGAGAAAGGGATGAATGATTGAGAATACTGGTTAACTCTTGCATTAGAGAGGTGGACAGAATAGGGATAACAGAAAGAAGAAAGTCTTGTGCAGTGAGGCCACGGGAGGAGGGGAGGCATGCTGTTAGCAAGATCAGAAGATCAGTTAGCATTAAAATAGTGGTAGAAGATAGCATGAGATGCAACATTGTGGTGATGAGAAAGAGGCTGAAGACAGTCAGTTAGAGGAGAGGAGTTGATGAGATGAAAAGCTTTTGATTCCATCCTGTCTAAAAGAGTGGTATGAGTGGAACCCCCCCAGACATGTGAAGCATACTCCATACATGGACAGGTAAGGCCCTTGTACAGAGTTAGCAGCTGGGGTGGGGGATAAGGAAAACTGGCAGAGACGTCTCAGAACACCTAACTTCATAGAAGCTGTTTTAGCTAGAGATGAGATGTGAAGTTTCCAGTTTAGATCATAAGAAAAGGACAGACCAAGGATGTTCAGTGTAGAAGAGAGGAACAGTTAAATGTCACTGAAGAAGAAGGGATAGTTGTCTGGAAGGGTGTGTCGAGTTGATAGATGGAGGAATTAAGTTTTTGAGGTATTGAACAATACCAAGTTTGCTCTGCCCTAATCATAAATCTTAGGGAGATCAGATGTCAGGCATTCTGTGGCTTCCCTGCATGAACTGTTTACTTCCTGAAGGGTTGGACATCTACGAAAAGACGTGAAAAAGTGCAGGGTGGTATATGGTCGAGGTATAAAACCCTACTGGACTATTGCCCTCATATCAAATCTTCCCACTGTCCAATGGTGTATTATAGCCCCTAGCTGAGTAGTGTCATTTACAGCCTTCTGGATGGCAGGCCTGGTCAGGGAGTAAAGTTCACTACACAGGTAATCACTTAAATCCTCCATAGCTGAGCAGCCTCAGCCCACAATAGCATTTAACACAAACCAAGAACACAAGACACGAATACTGACAAGTGCCCTCAAACAAACAGGAGGGTAATTCACCTCTCACTGTAACACAGCTTGTCCTGCACACATGCTCAGCTGAGGAGTCACATCCCTGATATTAAATGTGTTACAAATTAAGTACACTTCCTGGCAGACTAAAATGGAGACTCCTAAGCTATCCATATAAGCTGGGGCGTACAGCGGTAATGACTCAATTATCTCCCTTACAGCAACTAGCCCATCTAACTATAACAATCCTCCCAGTCTCCTTCTATGGATCTTTCGTCAGTCCATATGTCTACCTTGTGTAAGCTGTGGACAACGAATGACTTGAAAGCGTGGGAACACAGGTAAATGTTCTCGCACTCTGCTACAAGGGGGATGGAACAAGAGGGGGGGTGACATATCATAATAATACACACACCAGCAACACCTGCCGCGTCTCTCTCGGCACGGGCTAGCACGAACAAAACACTTTACTTCTGAAAATTCTAGTGAATAAGCTATGGAGGCTGGGTGAATACTGATTACTTTATCTTCAAGGGCAACTCTTCTGCTATTAATTGGGTGAAACTCAAACAAAAGGAATAATTAAAAGTGGTGTGAATAAAATGGGGAATACAAACATCTCTTTGTGAATAAAAGTTATACTAAGAGAATAGGCTAAGCGTTGGGGATCCATCAAAACTTGTCCCCAGCCTGTCTTTCTTCTTCTCTCTCTCTCTCTCTCTCTCTCTCTCTCACTCTCTCTCTCTCTCTCTCTCTCTCTCTCTCTCTCTCTCTCTCTCTTATTTCTACATCCGTTCTCACTTCTTCTTTCACTATATATTGCTTTATCTCACTGCACACAACAACAAGATAAAAATATAAGGTAGAAATCTAAGGTTATGGAAAATAACTATAAGATAACTGAATCTCTTAAACATAAGTAATGAATATGTTATTACTGCTGGAACTATTGTTCCAACAGGGTAATTAATGGTGACGGGAACTAGTTCAATTAAGATATAATAATCCACTGTGATGAGTGGATGAAACCATGAGGACCGGGTCGAGTGGATTCACCATTCTGGAGAAAATCGATATCAATCCAGTCAGTAAACAGGGAGTCAGTTAACTTCCAAAACAACAGCCAGACCATATACTTGCTATTCATATAAGTGAGACTCCAGCCAGCACTCAACTCATGAGCTCCTTCTCAACTCTCTACCATCCTGGTGGACACTCCATCCAGACTTCTAGTTAAGTATTCTATTTAGTCGTAAGCCTGGGCTGATAGGTACTTAGCTACCTGTGTGTTTGCAAAACTCAAAGAGCTGCCCTCTTCCATGCATCTCACCACACCATGACAACTATAGTGTTTTCACTCCTGGAAGAACGTTTAGGCGTTGGCCGAGTAGGGGAATTCCCTGTGAGCTGCGTTGCCATGTCTCTACAGGACCAATTATCGGTCTAACACCTTGGTGGAAAGGACTTATCTCTCTCTCTCTCTCTCTCTCTCTCTCTCTCTCTCTCTCTCTCTCTCTCTCTCTCTCTCTCTCTCTCTCTCTCTTTTATTTAAAAATAGATACATTATCACCCGAAGGCGCACTGCCGTGTGCAACCTATTTTAGGGGTGGGACACAACACACAAATATAAATATAAAGATGTATACATATATATACATTCTTTATGGCCTTATGCTAATATTGTTAGCAGGGGGGTTGGGAACGAGCCCCTCCAGTGGTGTGCTGCTAACTTCACGTCCTGGGTATCCATCCCCCTGATATGAGGGACAGAGGACGCGAAGACGTTCCACAGTCTGGAGACTCTCCCTCAAAAGGTGCGCTGGTGTTGGCTGGACCGGGAACGCGGCACTTCCACTGAGTCACCACTGGATAACACCGTTCTCGTGTCCCGCGAGGTGACTCTGATGTGCAGCTGTAGTCCCGCCAGATATAGCACACCCTGCACCTGCGCCTTGTGGAACACCACAAGGGCCGCCACGTCCCTGCGGTGTTCTAGCGTGTCGACGGGAGCCTCAGGATGGGCTGGGGCACCTGCTGCTTCCACCAGTCGCAGTGCCCATCGCTGGATGCCGTCGAGCTTGCTGATGTGTGTGGCAGCACAGGACATCCAGGAGAGGGCGACATACTCTAAATAAGGCTGTATCTGGGCCTTACAGAGCAAGAGCCTCCCTCTCCTGTCGAGCAAGTTGGCCACCCTCCTCAAGGAGGAGACTTGGTGTGAGGCCTCAAGGGCAATGTGTTTGATGTGGTGATCAAACCGCAGCCCTCGATCCACCTCCACCCCCAGAATCTTGATGGACTCCTAGAGTTCAAGGGGAAGGCCACCAAAGCGTAGCCCTCTCTCCACTGCTGGCTCAGCAGCGGGGGATCGAGAGACTACCATTGCCTGTGTCTTCTCTGGAGCAAAGGTCACCTACTAGCGTGCCCCCCACTCCTGTATCACCCCAAGCTGCTGATTGATCTCTTCAGCAGCACGCACACTTTTGTGTCGAGGGTAGGTACAGGAGAGAGTGCAATCGTCAGCATAAGCTGAGACCACCGGCAGCTGTAGGAGAAGATTGTCCACGTAGATGTTCCACAGGACTGGCCACAGCACCGAGCCCTGTGGCACTGACGCTCTCACCGGGAGGGACTCGGACGCTTGCCCATTGACAAAGACCTGGAGGGTCCTTCCTTGGAGGTAGTCGCCAAGGAGCTGAAGGAGGTCACCCTGGATCCCCTTTGCCCTCAGCTTTTCCAGAAGGCCCCCATGCCAGACCCTGTCGAAGGCACCCGCTATATCCAGGGCCACCACAACAGAGTTGAGGCCGCCGTCAAGGTCGTTCTGCCAGCCCCCGGTGAGGAGCATGAGGAGATCGGAGATGGACCGCCCAGGTCTGAACCCAAACTGTTGGTCCGAGAGGAGGTAATTGTCCTGGAGGTGGCGACACACCACATCTGCCACCACCCTCTCGAACACTTTCCCCACCACAGAGAGCAGGGAGATGGGTCGATAATTTTTTGGGTCAGACCTGGAGCTCCTCTTGTGTATGAGAACTACCTGGGCCTCTTTCCACACTAAGGGCCAGGTATTTTCCCATAAGCAGGCAGAGAAGACTGTGGTGAGAGGGACAGCCAGCTTGCGGGCACACTGTTTCAAAACATACGGGCTGATGTTGTCGGGACCGGTAGCTTTTTGTACATCAAACCCCTGCAGCAGACGCTCGACAAGCCCCTGTGTCACCTCCACCTTGGTTACAATCTCTCTGCACTGCTGCTCCAGAAGAGGCAGTGACCTTTCAGGGTCGTCCACCTCCATCTTCCCGGCAAAAAGGATGGCCAGCAGCTGGGCTTTGTCCTTGCTGCTGGTGGCCACCGTTCTGTCGGGCCTTGTGAAAGGAGGGACAGTGCCTTGACGGTTGAGGCCCTGTCTGCCCTTAACAAGGGACCAACAAGTCTTGTTGCCCATTCCAGGGCCTCCTAGCTGGCGCCGCAGGTCCTCCTCCCACCTCCCTACGGCCCACCGGCAGGTCGTTACCATCCTCTTGCAGGCCGCATGATGTAGGTCTTTGTTGCGCCGAGTAGGACTCTGCTTGTAGCGGAGCCACGCAGAATACTTCGCCTCAGCAGCAACGCGGCAGCGGTAGCCAAACCAAGGCTGGTCCGTTTGTCTGGCGACGAACTCACGGTGGGGCACGTGTTGCTCCTGGAGCGCCAAGAGGTGGGAAGTGAAGGCTCGCGCCTGTACCTCCGCTCCACCCTGCAGGATGGAAGGCCAGTCAGTCCTGCGCAGGTCTCGGCGAAGGGAGCCCCAGTCTGCCCTATCCCATAGCCAGACTGTGCGAGTGGTGGCCTCATCACGAGCCACACCCATGTCCACCTGGGTCAGGACAGCATGGTGGTCAGAGCTGCCCACAAGACCCAGCTGGTGGCAGCTGAGTGTGTCCTCCTCCAGGTCGGATATGATGGGATCCAGGGTCCCGTCCCGCTCATGAGTGGGGAAGGTCACATGGTCCTTCAGGCCCTGCACCGTCAGTAGGTTCTCGTTGGCAGCGGTGAGTCACAAGGGGGACATCTAGGGCCTCCGTGAGGTACAGGAGCGAGTCAGGCCCCTGCCGGGGGGGGGGGGCGGTACATGGCGCACAGCCATGTACCTCTCTCTCTCTCACTCTCTCTCTCTCTCTGGCAAACACACAAAGCCTCCCTGCCACCCTGATCCAGCTGGGAAGGCATCTGAGTTAATGAGGGAGTATCGGGAGCGAGCGGCAAGTGACAGTCTGCCTGAAAACGTCAAGGAGGCTAAAACTAACCTAGACCCGGCCAGGGAGGCTGGTGTCGCTGCGGCCGTGCGCCTAGCAGACGACACCGACGCGTCCATAACGAGGGAGGAGCTGGTGGGTGCGAGGAAGACAAGCCGGGACACAGCACCCGGGGTGGATGGCATAACATATTCCATGCTGAATGCAGTGTGTAATGTTGCGGGGGACCCACTCTTACACCTGTACAACATGTCCCTATCACAGGGAACACTCCCTGAAGCATGGAAGACAGCAAACATTGTCCCCATACCAAAACCAGGTAAGGGAAACAAGTACCGCCCGGTCAGCCTTACCTCAACGCTATGCAAAATGATGGAAAGAATACTGCTGACTCGCCTTACCTACAAAACGGGGCGCCTACATTTTAGTGTGAACGGTTTTGTTAAACACAGAAGTACTGCCAACTGCCTCTCCAATTACTTCTCTTATCATCAAGCCAAGACAGCAGTGTTCCTCGACATTGAAAAGGCATTTGACAGAGCTCAGCCCCTGACCATCCTCCATGAGCTCACCAAGCTCGGGGTGAAAGGTAGACTACTATCATGGGTGCAGCACTACTTAACCAACAGGAAGGCTCGTGTTGTGTTCCAGGGAGAGGCATCAGATTACATGCACCTGGAAAATGGAACACCACAGGGAGGAGTCCTCAGCCCAACGTTATTTAATATTCTCATGGATGCCCTTGCCAGACTTCCCTATCCACGAGGGACGCAACACATAGGGTATGCTGATGACGTTGTGCTGCAAACGACAGGCAGAGACTCTGTCACCACAATGCAGGACTCTCTCAACCTTCTGGCTGCCAAGTGTGAGGAACTCGGCTTCACCATCTCCCACACCAAGACGAAGGCGATGTCTCACACACGATCCACTTCGCCTACCAAGATGAGACTGCAGGGCCAGGATTTAGATTGGGTGGCCACCCATCGATATCTTGGCGTCGTGGTCACCCGTAATAACACCTGCATTTGAAGGGCAAGTGCCGGGCCAGAAACAAGGTTTTGAAGGCGCTGTCATGGCGTGGAATGGGAGCATCGGGCAGAGTTATAATGAGTGTCTACAAGTCTCTCGTGCGGTTACTCATAGACTATGCCAGCCCTGCTTTACTCAACATGACAAGCAATGACGCTAAGGGCCTTGAAACCATCCAAAATGAGGCGTTAAGAATAGCCCTGGGAGCCCCGAAGTGGACGAAGATGGACAATTTAAGGAGTGAGGCACAGGTACCTCCGCTTACACAAAGAATAAACACTGTGATCGCTAACCTCCTTATCAAGACTGCCATCAGAGGCCACCCAGATCACCTACACACACTTCTCCACAACCACCGTGACCAGGGGAACCAAGGCAGGTGGTTTAAACGAGCGGTGGAAGCCCTCGACAGCTCTGGGGTCACCTGGGGGACATTAATCACCGCTGCCGCCCCTACCGAGGCTCAAACTGCACCCCCGTGGGAAACGCCATGCATCACCACCATCATCAACCCGCCACGGAAAAAGAAAATCCTGTGTGCAATGGCAGAACTGCAGCAAGAAGGGCTCCATACCATAAGCGCCGCCCAGAGGGCACACACAGCTACATACTTCACCGACGGATCCACTGATCCGGTGACAGGGCGGTCTGGGGCGGCGTATGTATGCAAGACCGACAATGGGCGCGCGGCAGTCTCCGCCATCACCACCACCGCCTCTGCTCGAACAACTGACTTCTCCTCCACACAAACTGAACACGCCTACACCTACCACTGCCGGAATGTACTTATTGCCACGGACTCCATGACTGCCATTGCAGCGATAAACAAGCAGGATGGAGAAAACATCACACAAACCCGAGTCATCTGGAAAACAGCAAGAGCCATCCACAATGTGGGCAGAAGTGTCACTCTTGCTTGGATACCATCCCACGTGGGAATCTCAGGAAATGAAGAAGCGGACGCCCTCGCCAAACGGGCAGCCAGTGACGCAACGGTGACCACAGTCATCCCCAGGACGTTGAATCAGCTGAGAGGAGCAGTGAAAGCCCACGCAGAGAGGCAGCGACAGCAGGAACAACACGACCAGGGGAGCGAGAGCGTCAGATGGTTCCGCCAGATTGCCGCAGGCTGCCCGCCCCCATCCCGAAACTTCCCGAGCCGCCTGTGTGAGGTGGTGACATGCAGGATACGTCTCGGGTACCCTTACCCGTGGCAACTCGGCTTCGCGACATCGGAGGAGGAGACACGATGCCGACTGTGCGGTGCGCCGGAGGGACAGTCTTGAACACTACCTGAGGGACTGTGCTCGTCCCTCACACCTCAGAAAACACTGCCCCACGCCTTCACCTACACTATCCGAACTGGCAAAACACTTTATTGCGATTCTGCCTCAAACATTAAGGGAATACCCGAAATTTTGTGCAATCAAATGAGACAAGCACGTTTGTGATAGTGCACTAACGAATGGTGCCTCAAATAAAACTAGTGCCTACAAAGGCTGTGATTTTACATTTAATTTATTTATGTAATCAAACATCATCCTGATAAGACTGTCCATCAGGGATCAACAGTCTTTTTTACAAATTATATTGTATTTTTTTGTGAATAAAAGCATTAAATCTCTCTCTCTCTCTCTCTCTCTCTCTCTCTCTCTCTCTCTCTCTCTCTCTCTCTCTCTCTCTCTCTCTCTCTCTCTCTCTCTCTCTCTCTCTCTCTCTCTCTCTCTCTCTCTCTCTCTCTCTCTCTCTCTCTCTCTCTCTCTCTCTCTCTCTCTCTCTCTCTCTCTCTCTCTCTCTCTCTCTCTCTCTCTCTCTCTCTCTCTCTCTCTCTCTCTCTCAGTATTATATGATACTGTGTGAATAATTTTCTGTAATTTATTTGTTCATGGTAATTGTTTCATATAATCTTGATTTGGGGCAGAACAGGTTTGTCGCACTGTCATCTCGCTCACATTAGTAGCTTTGGCTGTTCGACCTATTGCTCTGGAAAATGAAATGATAGGACCTCTATTGGCCTTTCTATTCTAAAAACACTTTTGTTGTAAATAAGTTCTTTCTCCCGGCTGTGAAGAACATGTGACTACTTGCGAGTTGCTTCCATCATGAGAGTCTCCCTCGAAAGGCTGAGCCACCCCTCTTTGACCTGAGTCACCTGACCGTACTGATAAGCACCCCAGGTGCTCGACCTAAAGGCCCAGTCCCACAGGCCTTGCGGGTGAATTGCGACTGAGTTGCGCACGAAATTGGTAGGCATTCGCCAAACATACTCAGTATTCGTGATTCATGCTGAAATCAATTGCCCAACCTCCGCACATGTTCCCAGTGCATCCGCACTGGGTGTTTCTTCCGCTCCCAGACTTTTTAACTGCACAAAATTTTGGTTGCGGATGGGATTCGTAATACATTCGCAATACATACGTAATACATACACAATCCATATGCAATACATCCACTGTTATTCGCTGTGTTCGGCCTTTATCCGCAACTCACGGGTAATTGCGTGTTGGTACCGGAATGGGAGCGTATGTATCATGTATGTATACCGAATGTATAGCGTACCTAGCACATTCATACTACGAATTATAAGAATGCATTCCAAATACATAGCGTATAATTTGCAAACCAATAGCGATTGGATAACGCTAACCTAAGATTGTATATAAAGTGAGCCAGAACTGGACTCATGTCAATTGTCATCTGGTTCTGGAGGAGTATTCACCTATATACCATGGACTCTCAAAGATGCCGTCTGATTGTTGCTTTCACCCAAAGCATAACAGTCAAGTAGCACAACTCTTGCAAGTGCTCCAGGAAAGAAGAAGACGAAAAAGACAGTCAAGATCGGTCTGGGTCAGATCCTGGATTGGCAGAAGACTGGAGCTGGGGATCTACGATAGGCTGATGGTGGAGCTGCGAAATGAGGATCCATGTTCCTTCCAAAACTTCATGAGGATGTCCCCAGCCATGTTTGATGAATTGCTAAACAGGCCAACTCCAAGACTCACCAGGCCAAGCACCAACTACAGAGCAAACTTGGAGCCTGGACTCAAGTTGGCTGTTACCCTGCAGCACTTGGCCTCTGGAACCAAATACAGGGACATGGTGTACGGCTGGAGGGTGCCACACAACACCATCAGCAAAGTTGTGAGAGAAGTCTGTCAGGTTATATTGGAGGAGTACCTGGATGAGCAGTTCACATGCCCTAACACTGAAGAAGGATGGCGCCGACTCTCCAATGAATGGATACAGAGATGGAACTTTCCCCACACCATTGGGGCCATCGATGGCAAGCATGTTGCATGCAAAGCTCCCCCCAAGACAGGCTCTGAATACTACAACTATAAGGGCTTCTTCAGCATCATACTGTTGGCCATGGTCAGTTCAGACTATAAGTTCCTGTGAGCAGACGTGTCTGGGAATGGTTCAGCATCAGATGCCCAGATGTTCAACCACAGTGAGCTGAAGGAAGGCCTTGAGAACGACAACATCACGGGTTGGCCACGTCCTGACCCCCTGCCCAATGACACACAAGATGTTCCCTACTTCATCGTTGGTGATGACGCTTTCTCCCTGAGGACATACCTGATGAAGCCTTACAGCGCCAGGAACATGACCAGGGAGGAGCGCATCTACAACTACAGGTTGTCAAGGGCCAGGAGTGTGGTGGAGAATGGCTTTGGCATTATGGTGAACAGGTTTCAGGTCATGCTCACTACCATGCAGCACCATGCAGACACAGTCAGCTCATTGTGAAGGCATGCATGGTCCTCCACAACCTGATGCGCAGCCGCTACCCTGTGCTGCAGAACCACCTGCTTGACCGGCAGCTGCCAAATGGAGAGATGGAGCTGGAAGTTCTTCCAGCTTTTCTTCTTCTTGGACTTGCAACTGCCCTTGCCAGTGGCTTGGGAGAGCTGGGAGAGAGGATCGTCATGGGCGTCATGGAGGCTAGACTTCTGAGGCCGTCCATGGCTGAAGGAGGCTCTTCACAGTTGTTGCTGACTGAAGGAGACTCGTCTTCGGGAGATTCCCAGGCTGGAGAAGGCTGGTCCCTGGGTGGAGGTGGCTGGTCCGTGGGTGCAAGCTGCATGGCTGCTTGGTCCTGGGGTGGGGCGGGCTCGTCCTCTGGAACTAGAGTTGCACGCTGCTTCTTCATTTTCTTGAGTGGCTTCTGTGTAGGGGCTGGGGTAGGAGCAGCAGTTGAACCAAAATCCAAGGGCATCGCCCTCTTCTTGATGGTGGACTTCTGGGACATCTCGGCTGGCTTCTTCCGTGGCATCTTGAGAGGTTGGGTGGAAATCTTCCAAGTTGGCTCTACATCATCCATGCTTCCGTGACGAGTTCGCTATTCTTTCGCTTTGTTTGCAATGCGTCCGCTCTGCTTTCGCAATACATACGCAAAAAATACGCTATTTTTCCGCATAGTATCTGTTTTATACCCGCAATACTCGCAATACATCCGGCCTGATATAACGGTATTTTTCACCCCTGGACGGCTTCCGCAATGCTTTCCGCTTTTGTTTGTAATACATCAGCGACACATTCTCAATACATGTGTAATTCATACGGTTCATATCCGCACAGTATTGCGGTAAAAAGTGCATTTTTGCTGCGGATGCTTGCAGACGGCTGGAACCCAGCAAAATTAGCATCCTTGATTCATTCATATTTCATCCATAGTTCTGGGGGACCGGGCTATAAATGACAGCGCCGCAAAGTTATGGTGTAAGATGTTGTGATATTTATGTAAAATCCAGCCTATTTATTATCTTAAAACCTGAAGCAAACACTTCATGGTTTGATGAGCTAAACAATCCATACTTAATACTTGAATTTCAATAAAAAGTGAAAAGAACTGATATATTTGAGAGAAATTGTGTGATGTGGCAGAGTAGCTAATGGATCTTGGCCAACGCCTATATGTTCTTCCAAGAATAAAAAGAGTATAGCCTTTTCTCGAGATTACCATGATGGGAGGTCCAGCCAGGGAGGCTGGAAGCTAGGCAAGATGTAACTGTGCATGATTCAAGCTCTAATGATGAATCACAAGCATCACGGTCACAAGGTTCATCCCAAGCCATCGTGCCCTCACAGCTACGAAGGTGAAGAAACCAGGTGGAGACCCTACAGTATGGAGGAAGACTGTGAGATCCTGGACCTCATAGACTCTCTTGAACTGTATGATTTGCTCAGAGGGAGATACGCATGGGTATAAATGGAGCCACTTTAAAAAAAAAAGACACTCTTGGGAGTCCCTTAATGAAAGATTTTGGAAGAGAATCCTAATGAACCTAAATAAGCATCCCATCAGTGCTTACATCTGCGCCCAGCTTAAGAAGTTTAATCTGAAGAAAAAGAAAAGTCAGAGACACAGGAAGGCAGCACAATGCTAGATTGGAAGCACAAGTAATGAAGATGTAGGCTACTTGGCTGAAGCAGAAAATATCGCTTCTGATAGCAATGAAGTATCTCTGAATGAACACGATTGTTTGTGTTTGAAATTATGGGATTACGGAAGAGCAAACCAGGATGGTCCTGAAGTAGCAAAGGTTAACCTGGAAATCACGTCCGTGTAACATACAAGCACGAAACTCACTTATTATGTAGAAGGCTTGGTAACCTTGACATAAACATAAAAAATTGGGGGGCACGTGTCTAGTATGGCTGTAATAGCACTCGAGAGTGTGGTGAAATGAAACATTTTCTAAGTCCATCGAGCTCTGCACCAGTCAAGAATAAACATTTAAATGATTTTCTGTTGTTTATAACTGGGATTTGTGGGTAATGGCATATTAGAATTTCATGGTATCTAAATGTAGAGCTGATCTCTCCAATCACGCCCTATCATTCGTGAGGCCACCAATTGCAACTTTCCACGGTAGATTCAGTTATATTTTTCAGTTGTTTTAAACACATCAGGCGTTCTGATAAAGGTTCACTTTGCTAACATGGCTAACATGTCATTTGCTAACATGGCTACCTAGAGGAGGGAGGTGAAGCGAAAAAGTACCAGTGTTTGGCAGGAAAAAATGTCAATGTTATTAGATATGGCTATACAATGTAAAGAAATAGGAATACAACCTTTGAAAGACAGTGATACTTACATAACAAAAGAGGAAGTTAAAAGACAGTTATGTAAAGCAAAGACCCAGAAAAGCTGCTGGACTAGAGGGGATGAAATCTGATGCATATAAAGTACTAGAAAATAGTGAATTGCATATAATAAAACTTACAAAATGCTTTAATGAGATAATTACCGAAGAAGAAGTATGTAACAGCTGGAAAACCTCAAATACAATACTCATTTAAAATAAATCCAAACCTACAATAACTGACCTGAGACCAACAGCTTTGACTAATCCTTCATTCAAAATTTTCATGGGTATAATAAGACAAAAAATAGAAAAAAAAAAAATGAAACACCTGACTGCAGTCAGGATTTACAGAAGACAGAAGAATTACTGACATGTACATGCTCAAGTATTGCATCAACGCAAGTTATAAGATGAAAAAAGAACTAATAGTAAGATCATTAGATTTTAATAAAAGCACTGGATTCAGTGGACAGAAAGAATCTTATAGAAGTACTAATGAACTACAATATTCACCCCTAAATTATAAATCTGATAGCAAAAATCTATACTAAGGATAACACCACTCTCCTACTTAATGGATGTAAACAAACAACAATAAAAGTAACAAATGGGATACGGCAAGAATGCGATGCCTCAACTTTCCTATTCACTATTTTAACCTATGAAATAAATACTAGCCTACAAACTATGAATATTGGATTTAAACATGACCACTTTACATTACCAATCCTCTACTATGCTGATGATAGTTTACTGTTATCTCACTCAGTAAAAGGAGTAGCTGTAAACAATAAATATATAGAAGTAGCAGAAAAATATGAATTGATCATAAACAAAGAAAAAGTAATATACTGACATATAACAAAAAGAATAACTGATACTGAAGATATGCAAGTCGTACAGACCCTAACCTACCTTGTGTCAAAATGGCATATAGTGAAAAATGTTACAAGGACTTAAAAAAAACAAAGAATAACTAAAGCTAACGAGTTAACCAATATGACATACAGTGTGATAGCACGATGCTGCAAGAGACTATTCATTGGAAAAACATATTGGAAAGGAATGGCACTATTATCAGTATTATTTTCATACGATAGAGAAGAAATAGCCAAGCTACAAAGAATTGAGAAAGTATATAGAGTAATCTTATAATTCCCAACCTATAGAGGAAGCAGTGCTCTATAGGAGATAGGAGCTTCGTCCTGCTACGCAAGAGAAATGAAAATCAAAGTTTTATTTGCTAAACATTTGCTAAAAGAAAACAGAAATTATTTAGCAATGAATATGTTTATTAATGATTTTGAAATTGTAAAAACAAAATGGATCAAAATATTAAAGAAATGTATGAAAGAAATAAACATAAAAATCACCCATGTTAACAGTTTAACAAAGCACAATATCATAGAAAAAAGTAAAGAAATGGGACAACAAGATGAAAAAATGAATTACATATAAAGTCAACACTACAGATTTATGAAATACACAAAAGAGATCTAGAAGGGGAAAACTGGGTAGATAACACATTAGCATCTAAGTTAATTTTAAGAGCATGAACAAATACCCTAACCTTAAATTGTAGAAATAGGTTTCAGAGAAAAAGTAAAGTGCCCATATTGTGATACAGAAATAGAAACACTACAACATTTTCTATTGGATTGTGAAGAATATAGTGGCATAAGAACACAAAGTTTCATAGGAAATATAAAAAATCAAAACAGTGGCAATATAATAGGAAACTATTACTAACACAGGTTCCACCCCTCTTACAGCTGCCACAAATCGACTAGCTTCCCTGAGGCACCTCCTATTTAGCTCAGTGCAGGGCTTAACTATGTGTGTACAGAGTCCTTCTGAGCTCCTGCACCCTCAAAACAGAGAGTTGCACCACCAGGTTCCGCCCCTCTTCACAGCTGCCTGTATCTTGGCTCAGCTTCCCACGTGTAACTACTATGTAGACTGGTGCAAGGTTACTATCACCTTTACAGGGTCCTTCTGGCCTCCTGGGGATGAGTTACACAAATGAGGTCATCAGCCTGTTTCACCCACCAACAGGCAAGGAAATATTACAACAGCAAAGTCACTCTCAACAACTGGGAAAGAATTGATTGCCACGTTCTAGGAGGCACAGCTATGACAAACGACAAACATATATAAAATTTATACTACTACTACTACTACTACTACTGATGTGCTGGTGTGGGGACACACTCCCACACCCTTGTGTGTGTGTGACAAGTGCGTACTCACTTTTCTGACGTCTTTGTTTTGTGAGCCTTGTGATTGGCTATAGTGCATACATCACATGTCTTACACAGACAAGAGCATATTTCTGATGTGAATGATGTGTTTCAATGTGCTTGCATCACCCCATATGTATTGTAGGCATGAGGGCATACCTAGAAGGATGGCCAAGCATTGTGCTGGTGTGGGGACACATGCCCACACTCTTGCCACCCACATTCCATGGCGTGCCTTTCCCCTGGGACCTGACGTCAGCCTCTGGCTGCCTTGCCTATCACCACGTGGAGTGAGGTCAACCCTCACCCTTTGTCTTCAGGAAATCTGCCTTGGCCATGACCTAAGCCTGTCCAGCAATCATTCCAGTCTGTGTCTGCTTGCTGGTGGACATGCAGTACTCTGTGCCGGTAGCGGACATGTGACTTGCTGGCAGTTGTAGCGGGACACAAGTCACCGCTCCTAGCACTCCGTTTTCTGTTATATTTTCACCCTTCCGTTTTCACTCTCTCTACTGCACAGACTTTTGTCTTTCATCTCTTCTTTCCTCACTTTATACATATTTCTTACTTGTACACATTCTGTGCACGCTCTTTGACACATGTGTTACACATCTTCTCAATACATCTTATTACTCCTTTCTTCACACAGACATACACACACACATACACTCTTTTTTTCTATAATTTTGTATATATCATTTATTATGTTAAGTAATTTTCGTATATATTGTTCATGTTTTTGCTGAATAAAGAGAGGAGAGGACACGACACCCGAGAGCAGACGAGAGGTCACACTCCTTGCGCTGCTGCACTCTGCCCAACCGCTGGACTTAGTCTCTGAGCTCATACAGACTTTGCTAGCACTTGCCTTTGGCTAAAAACCTGGGGTTATTACCCCTTATAGACATATCCTGTTACTCAGGATTTGGTAACACTACCAGGGGGCCCCCCGGCGTTCGAGGGAGCCGCCCAACGAGCTGCGGCCCTTAGGTGGTAGTGCTTACCATTCACTTAGTATTCGCAGGGCTTTCTTGCACTTTCCCTTTCCTTTTTTCTGCGGTTTCTTTGCCCACTAGGTGGATTGCACTGTGGTACGAAGGTGAACCCCCTGGGCTTGCCTCAGGGGGGCCCCTCTAGAGGGGTGCTTATAGGAAGCAGGCAATCTCGGGCTGTAGGGTGTTAGGAAAGTCTCTCTTGAGGCAATTCCTTCCTTCCCTTCGACGCCTCTTAGAAGGTGGGGGACGTTGGAGGAGGAATTGTAGGCAGTTTTCTTCCCTAGGTAGTTGTGGTTCTGCTCCTCGGAGCAGTCTTGTTGCTAGGTTACTATAGGAAGCCAGGTCGTTCACTTGGCGGGTTTTTTCCCGGGCATAGGAGGTCGAATAGCGACCGACCTGTGCTCGGGCCGGCCTTACGTCCGTGAACGACTTGGACCCAACACAGAAACTGACACTATACACATTTACACACTTATGTCATGAAAAATGCCACGAATAAAGATAAAATCCAGTGACTCTAAAGACCCTAGGAAGAAATCTGGTTTGCTTGCCATCCTGTCAAATAATGATATATATGTCACCAAACTGATCCCTGTCTCTGACGGATACGTAATCATCACCTCAAATGATGAAGACCTTGACAAAGTATTCCAACAAAAAACAACAAGTGAACTTAATGAAAATGATTTCTACCCTCTAATTCCACCAGAACTGAGAGCAAAAAGGTCTGTAATAGTTTTCAATGTTGACCCCCACATATTCAACAACGAGGAACAAGAAATACAAGATGAGCTCCAAGAACACAACGAATGGGTTAAGAATAATCTTAGCAGCATTTACAAATTCCCCAACTCCAAAACTTTAAAAATAACTTTTAGTCAAGCTGCAACAGCACTAAAAGCTCTAGACACCGGCCTGAAAATGTTTCAGATGAGCATCCCTAAACACAGAATACAGCAAGAAAAATTCTACCAACTCCAAACTTGCTTTAGATGCTACGCCATCGAGGATCACCATACCAACGCGTGTCCTCTAGATAAAGATTATAAAGTATGCTCTGAATGTGCAGATCAAGACCATTCATGGAAAGACTGCAAGAACACTAAAAAGAAATGCATAAACTGCAAGGGTGACCACAGAACACTATCCATGACATGCCCTATGAGAAAAACAGCAATAAAAGAAAAAAGGGAAATGAATAAGAACACCAACACCTACGCAGGGGCCGCTAAGAACACAGCATCAACACAAAGTTTCTCTGCTCATACTAACATAGACAAGGACCTTCACCTCAAAATATACTCTTGTATGCTTCATGCCCACATTATGAACATCTCTGAGCCTGGATGCTTTGAAGCTGAGCTCAACGCAACCTTCACAGCCAACAACTTGCCAACTATCAAGATCCCAAGAACCCCTAAGTCAGATCTCCTCATCAAAAAGCTCACAGAGGAAGAAGAAAAAACGGTAACAGACACAGAGATCACAATCAAACGCACACAAGACGGAAATAATAAGAAGCAAGATACCTACCAAGAGACAGGAACCATAGAGAAACCAAAAAACAAGAACAGACTCCACAGCGGTGACATAAAATTACATATTTACACCTCAGAAAGCACAAGATGGCCACCACACCTGTCACCCACAGACCTGGTTAAGAACATCAGAGAAAATAAATTAAAGTTTACATACTCTGACCAATCCTTTGAAGATTCAGAAATTCTCCATCTTATTGAATTTAATGAAATAAAGATGGAAGAATCTTGTTGGTGCATTGTAGAAGATAGTGTTTTCCGCAAAATAAGATCAGGCCAGATTAATGATAAATCACCTCTACCCAAAGATCTAAGAAGACATAGAAAATTCTCTAAGTAAAACCAATATATAAATATAAATTTCATACAAAGAAGCAATAAATTTAACCAAACAATAAACTATACACAATAATGGCTCTTAATACACTTAAAGTAATACAACATAATGTCCAACACTGGAAAACCAGGAAAACCACACTATCAAATATTTACAGACACTTCGACCCTGACGTAATTCTAATTAACAGTCATTGTATACCAGACACCTATATTATGAGAATTCCTTCCTACAACATAATAAAGAAAAACACACTAAATAATCCTGCAGATGGTACTGCAATTGCAGTGAAACGAAATATAAAATACAAAATACTAGATGACTTTATTTCTGACTTAATTGCAATAGAAATTGAAACAACAACGGGTAAAATAATTCTGGCAACACTATATCAACCTCCAGCACGAAACTTCATACCGATCCCTGACATAATTAGACTATTTCGTAGACAAACTCCAGTATATATGATAGCAGACTTAAACGCCAATCACCCTTGTCTAGGTTACAATTATACAAACACGAAAGGCCGCCAGATACACACACTGATACACAATAGAACATTACAACACAGGGGACCTTACTTTCCAACATTTTATACACAAGGAAGGGGCACAACACCAGACATAATACTCACCAACTACAGGACACATCACAACATACATATTACACCTGGCCCTCTCACTTCCAGTGATCATATTCCTATTTTACTCACCATTTCATCATCACCCATTTTAATACCAGCTCCAAAAAAACCGAATCTAAAACAGGCGGATTGGGAAAACTTTAAAAAACATATCAATGATAATATAGCAGATGCTAATCTGAATCTTACTGAAATAGAAAACATAGACAATGCAATAGAAAACTGGCATAACACAATTGATAATGCCATTAAAAATCATATCCCATTCACTAATCACCGACAATTACCTGCCCCTAAATTAACCGAAGAAACTAAACTCACAATAATTAGGTTCAATACATTCAGACAACACTCACAACAATACGGCTGGGACATAAATCATTACAGACTGTACAGAACATTGCAAAATACCCTAGAAGCGAGGATGATAGAAGAAAGTAACAAAAATTGGCATAATTTATTAGAAGAAGTATCCGCCACATACAAAAACCCAGGTATCTTCTGGAAGAAAATAAAAGTGATCACTGGAAATAACATTCCCGAACCTGAATATCTCCTGAACTATAACAACACTAAAATATACAAAACAGAAGAAAAGGAAGAGTTACACAGACAACACTGGTCGCAAATATTTGAAGAGGAGGCAGAGGATGAAGAAGAAGAAAGTGAAGAAATATACCAATTTTTACAAAACAACCTAGACAGAATATCCCCCTACGATAACACTGACACATCACGTCTAGGAACCTGCGCTCTTGACACACAAATAACACCTGAGGAAGTAGGAAATGTGATTAAAAATATTAAGAAATCCAGTCCAGGACAAAGTGGGATAAACAAAACGATCCTCCAAGCACTTCCTGATAAAGCCATCACAAGACTTACACACATTTATAATAACACCATCTCTGCAGGCTATTTTCCTGACACATGGAAAAAGGCCATAGTCCGGTTAATACCTAAACAAGGAAAAACTCCACACAAAACTGAAAACTACAGACCTATATCGCTGCTGGAGGTACCTGGAAAAATTTTAGAACGTATCATCAATAGCAGACTGAGGAGACACCTAGAATTAAACAATAAATATAACAATAACCAGTTTGGATTTAGAGAGGGCATAGGCACAACACATGCACTTGCAATCATAACTGAACAAATAGCACAGAACAAAGGAGACCGAGGACAATGTCAAATTATATTCAGAGACGTAACCAAAGCATTCGACAAAGTTTGGCACATAGGATTAAAGTTTAAGATTTTACATCAGCAACTTCCTACCACTATTGAAAAATTACTTTGTGACTTCCTTGATGATAGAACAGCAGCATTAAAAATAGACAACTACATTGGACCTTCCTTCGAGCTGGCTTCAGGAGTTCCACAAGGGAGTGTACTGTCGCCAACACTCTATACCATCTTCACAAACGATCTGGAAGCATCAGATAGAAATTTAAATATATGCTACGCTGATGACATAACCCAAATCACTGGATATAAAGGCAAATCTAAAAACATATTAAACAGGCAAACAGAAAGAGAAATACTGAAAGTAAATGATTTCGAGAAAAAATGGAGAATTAAAACCAACTTAACAAAATTCACTCCTCTACACCTTGGTGCCAGAATCACTAACCCACTTATTATAGACGAAGATCCCATAGAATTCAAATCTGAAGGTAAATGTCTAGGACTACTTATTACAATCAACGGGTATAACAAACATATTCAAGACAGAAATAATAAGGCCTTAGCAGCACTTAAAAAAACTGTACAGACTACAACACATGCCAGAAAAGATAAAAATTCACCTAGTGAAGGCTCTAGTACTACCAATACTAGAGTACCCACCAATACCCACTCATGCACTTAGCCAAACACAAGTCAGCAAACTACAAAAAATTCAAAATAAAGCATTAAGATTTGCCATCAACCAACGATACCCATATACTATGAATAGTATGCAAATCCATCAATACACAAAAACGCTACCACTAAACATCAAACTACATGAAAGAGCTAAAAGGGTATGGGATAGACTAGAAGACTTACAACACCACACATTAACTAAACTCAAAGAAAACAGAGAGAATATTCAGAATTACAACAGAAAATTCCCTAGTAGCCTAAGTCGCTATGACGCCACTCCAAACCCAAAATACTATTAATTCGAAACACACTTACCTGTAGATACGATTACCACACTTACCTGTAGCAAAACCAACATCAGTAGTACGGACACCTGAAAAGAAAAACAAAACATTAAAATCAACACACAAAAAAATACATAAGAACACTTACGGTATGGGGATAATGGGGTCGTTCTTCCTTTGCACTGCGCCCTGAGTTGCCGGGTCGTGGGAGCCGTTGAGCTCGGTAGTGAGAAGCAAGGAGGCTTCCCGTGGCCGGCCCCCTCCCCCGGCAAGGGGTGGTGTAGCCCAGCTCTGTTAGCGGTCATCTGGCAGCGGTGAGAGGTAGAACAGGGCCCCGTATCAACTCAACTCTTCCTCTGTAAGACAGAATAAATATAAAGCAATCTTTTTGACAGGGACGATGATGGTTTAGCTGGGTTTTGCTTAAAATTAATAGTAAAGAAATAAAAATGCCTAATACACACACAAAAATAAAAGAGTGCAGCCTCTTCACAAAAAAATAAAATACAATATATATACAATAAGAATAGCAAAGTGGTCTGCCCACAAACTTTTACTCTAATTCTTTCCTTCACTTTCTTTCTTTTCTTCTATCTGTCCAATCTCTTACTCTTCCCCGTCTTTCTGTAAAAAAAAAAAAAAAAAAAAAAAAAAAAAAAAAAAAAAAAAAAAACAGAGAATACCCAGGCTAAGTTTCCTTTGCCAGAGCTACACTGTTATGACACTGGAAACTGTTACCCTTCAAGGACTAAAACACTGCTATGACCAAGAGTCATAGTTGGGAGCCTACACTTCTCGCTTGAGCAACTTCCGGGCGGCCAAGTAGCACCTCACCTTCGCTACAATTGGTGACCCCGTTGTTCCGGAGTGAGCAGCCAAGTCCACCCTGCTGCTATCCTCCAACCCCCTGGCCAAGGCGACGCGGTCGGCTACAGGCGAATCTTCCGGCAGCTGCCCCTTCGCCGGTGTCGCCGCCTCCAGCAGCAGACCCCAGCCCCCGCCGCCTCACCGACGCTGCCTGGCCGCCACCCCGCCGGCCGCCGCCCCCAGCCGCCCGTACGCCGCCCCCAGCCGCCCGTATGCCGCCCCCAGCCGCCTGTACGCCGCCCCCCGCCGCCCGGCCGCCCTCACGACACCCCCACCCTGCGGCACTCTCCAGCTGGCCCTCGCCACTGGCCAGCAGTCTCTCCCAGTCGCGGACGCTCCTCCACGTAACTTCTGCCGGCCCCTCCAGTTTCCTGCTGTTACCTGGAGCCCTCCCACTGGCCTCGTTACGCCTCCATCTACAGCTCTTCATTGGGGATTACCTACGGTCTATCGCCCAGGATTAACACTGTCATCCGTGGATTACTTATAGTGCAGTGCCAAGGATAACGTACAGTTCGTTCAGTGGTGAGTGAAGTGACACTGCCCCAATTCGGCATCTCTCACCGCTGTGGCGCCCGGTCACACCGGCGCCTCACGCCTTCACTCCTCACCGCTGTGGCTCCCGGACTTTCCGGCGCCTGTAGTGTACTTTACACAGTCACGTGGTGGTCCACTCAGCACAATGCCTGATGACGTCGACTCCGTAGCCTTCAGTGCTCCTCCGTTCATCAGCCAGGACCCTTCCACGTGGTTCTCCATCCTGGAATGTAACTTCAAGGCTTCCAAGATAACAGTAAGTCTAACCAAGTTCGTGAAGGCCTCTACAGTACTACCAGCTGACGTTCTTTCACAAGTTGCTGATGTCGTCAGTGCTGCCAGCACTTCTGCTTCGCCCTATGAAGACCTCAAAGCTGCTGTTCTGCAACGCCTACAATCTACAGTGTCGAGGCGCCTCCAGGAGCTTCTGTCAAAAGAAGAACTTGGTGGTGAAAAGCCCACAGACCTTCTTCGCCGCATGAAGAAGCTGCTTGGCGACAAGTACACCTCCTTCGACAAGGAACTCTTCTTACAGCTGTTCTACCAACGCCTGCCTCCTGACACTCAACGCTGCCTCTTCACTGTCAAGAACAAGCTCTCAGTAGACGAGCTTGCCACTCTCGCCGATGAATTCATGGCTACCCTTCCACAAGGTCAACCAGCTGCAGTAGCCTCCATCTCAGCAGAAGACGGTACCAAGCAACTTGTTGAGCTCGTCTCACAGCTTAGACTTGAAGTGAGAGATCTTCGGAGAGAGCTCAGAGAACGCTCATGCTCATGTTCGCGTTCTTCCTCCAGACACCACTTCCGGCGCCGCCAGCGTTCAAAGAGTAAGACGCCGGAGACTTCTAGTTTCTGCTACTACCATGAAGAATTCGGGAAAGATGCAAGAAATTGTAAGGCTCCCTGTACCTTCGCCAAGTCTTTAAACCCCAACAGCGAGCACTAGCGGCGCATAGTGTTCGCGACACCTCGTCTGCGCTACTGAAGTTGTATGACCCTCTCTCCCGGACCAAGTTCCTCATCGACTCTGGTGCAGACGTCAGTATTCTCCCTGCCCCTGGTGTACACCGGACGTTGCCTCCCCTCCTTCACCTTCACGCCGCCAATGGTACGGAAATTCCTGTGTACACGCGACGCACCTTGCAACTTCACCTGAACCTCCGCCGTACCTTCGAGTGGACGTTCTACGTAGCAGCTGTCACGCAACCAATTCTAGGTGCTGACTTCCTCCGACACTTCGGTCTCCTAGTGGACATCAAGGGTCGGAAGCTGCTCGATCCTCTCACCTCAGTCACAACAAAGAGACAGGTCACTCATGGTGATAGCACACAGATCTCCCTCGTCAAGGCAGACAACCAGTTCTCCTCCCTGCTGAAGTCCTTCCCTACGCTGACGCAGCCGTACTCAGCCAGCAAGCCGGTCACACACCACGTCTCGCACCACATCGAGACCAAGGGACCTCCTACCCACGCCAAGGCCCGCCGCCTAGCTCCAGAGCGCGCCAGACAAGCCAAGGCAGAGTTCGAGTTCCTCATTCAGCAAGGCATCATACGGCCCAGCTCCAGCAACTGGTCTTCCGCTCTCCACATCGTGCCTAAGAAAAATGGCGAACTACGACTATGTGGAGACTACCGCGCTCTCAACTCGCGCGCCGTCGAGGACAGGTACCCAGTGCCTAACATCCAGGAGTTCTCTTCTCAGCTCTCCGGATGCACCTACTTCTCGAGGATCGACCTTGTGAAAGCTTTTCACCACATCCCCGTCCATCTAGCGGACATTCCGCTGGATGTACGAGTATTGTTCGAGTACGTCAGGATGCCCTTTGGTTTGAGGAATGCCGCTCAAACGTTCCAACGCTTCATTGACGAAGTCCTTCGAGGTCTCCCCTTCTGCTTCGCGTACATCGACGACCTCCTCATCGCCAGTCCTGACGCAGAGACGCACCAACAGCACCTCCAGCAAGTACTCACCCGTTTGCAAGACTACGGGGTGCAAGTCAACGTCGACAAGTCTGTGTTTGGGGTCCCCTCCATCACCTTCCTTGGCCACACTGTCTCCTTGGAAGGCATCACTCCACTGCAAGAAAAGTGCGAGTCCATCCAGAACTTCCCCAAGCCTACAACACAGCGCCAACTCAAGCAATTCCTGGGGATGCTGAACTACTACAACCGCTTCATCCCCAGCTGCTCACTACTTCTTCAGCCGCTCTACGCGATGATCAAGCCTTGCAAGAGAGGACAGTCCATCTCCTTAGTCTGGACTCCAGCCACTGAGGAAGCTTTCACAGCAGCAAAACAAGCTCTCAGCTCCGTCTCACCTCTCAGCTTCCCTGCCCCAGATGGCATCATCTCTATCGCCACAGACGCTTCTGACATCGGCATCGGAGCAGTTCTACAGCAGTATGTCGACGGAGGTTGGAAACCGCTCTCTTTCTTCTCAAAGAAATTTAACAAGGCGGAATCCAAGTACAGTACTTACGACAGGGAACTTCTCGCCGTCTACAAGGCCATCAAGCGTTTCCGGTACTTCGTGGAAGGTCGCAACTTCCATGTATACACCGACCACAAGCCACTCACTTCGAAGTCCCTGCACATCAAGACCTCCTGTTCACCGCGACAACTGCGTCACATCGACTTCATCTCGCAGTTCACCACGGATTTGCGCTACGTCAAAGGTGAACACAACGTCCCAGCTGATGCTCTCTCGCGCAACATCTCTGCTGTGTCATCTTCTCCCATCGACTACACTGCCATCGCTGCTGACCAGGCCAACGATGAAGAGCTGCGGCAACTCCAAGACAACCCCGCACTACAGATGAAGAAGATACAACTCCCAGGAACCACAGTGCACGTTTACGCTGACACTTCCACCGATTCCTGTCGGCCCTACCTGCCGAAGACCCACCGGTATCGTGTTTTTCGTCAGCTGCACGACCTCTCCCACCCTGGCATCCGAGCATCTCAGCAGATGATGACCTCACGCTTCATCTGGTCTGGCATCAACAAAGACGTCAGGCTGTGGACCCGCACATGTGTCAAGTGCCAAGCCTCCAAGGTGTGGCGACACACACGCTCTCCTGCGGCCGCCTTCACTCCAGTCTCTTCACGGTTCGACCACGTGCATGTCGACCTCGTTGGACCACTACCCTACTCTGACGGTTACCGGTACCTTCTCACCTGCGTCGACCGCTTCACACGCTGGCCGGAAGCTGCACCTTTGGCTGACATCACAACGGACTCCGTCGCACGTGCCTTCATCACTACTTGGATCTCCAGGTTCGGTGTTCCTCTCAGCCTCACTTCTGACCGTGGCAGCCAGTTCGAGTCCAGTATGTGGAACAAGGTGATGTCACTACTAGGCATCCAACGCTTCAGGACAGCCAGTTACCACCCACAGGCAAACGGCACCGTTGAGAGATTCCACCGTCAGCTGAAGTCTTCCTTAGCTGCCTCTGCCACACGTGCAGACTGGTTCCAGGCACTTCCTCTCGTCCTCCTTGGCATACGGACATCACTAAAGGAAGACCTACACCACTCCTCCGCCGAGCTCGTTTATGGTACCAAGCTCAGGTTACCTGGCGAACTCCTAACTCCAGCACCTCGCTCTACTCCTTGCAGCGTTCAGGACTTTGCTGCCAACCTCTCTGACTTCATGCAGCGTCTGCAGCCTGTCCAGCCTCGCATGTCTCCCTCCAAGACTTTTGTCAGCCAGGATCTGGACACTTGCACGCACGTGTTCGTCAGGGTTGACGCTGTGAAGAAGCCCCTGCAGCAGCCCTACCAAGGCCCCTTCAAAGTCCTGAGCAGGAGGAGAAAGACGGTCACTGTGGACAAGAATGGTAAGGCTGACACCATCTCCATCGACCGAGTCAAGCCTGCCTACCTCCTTCACAGTGACCCGGCCGTCATCAACACCATCGGCCAGAACGTCGCCACCAACACCACTCGGCACCAGAAGACGGTTACGTTCCTCCTCCCTCGTCACTAGGGGGGGGAATACTGTAGCGGGACACAAGTCACCGCTCCTAGCACTCCGTTTTCTGTTATATTTTCAACCTTCCGTTTTCACTCTCTCTACTGCACAGACTTTTGTCTTTCATCTCTTCTTTCCTCACTTTATACATATTTCTTACTTGTACACATTCTGTGCACGCTCTTTGACACATGTGTTACACATCTTCTTAATACATCTTATTACTCCTTTCTTCACACAGACATACACATACACATACACTCTCTTTTTCTATAATTTTGTATATATCATTTATTATGTTAAGTAATTTTCGTATATATTGTTCATGTTTTTGCTGATTAAAGAGAAAATACCCAGGCTAAGTTTCTTTTGCCAGAGCTACACTGTTATGACACTGGAAACTGTTATCCTTCAAGGTCTAAACACTGCTATGACCAAGAGTCATAGTTGGGAGTCTACACTTCTCGCTTGAGCAACTTCCGGGCGGCCAAGTAGCACCTCACCTTCGCTACACAGTTACTTTATTATCTTTTGTACAATATTATTTTATTATATCAGTATATGCAGCTGCATTACCACCGTCTTTCTTTGGTCACTTGTATTCAGTACTAGAACTATATTTATCTAGTACATTACTGCCTTCTCTTAAACAACCAACAAATCCACCCACACCCAAAGAATATTACTTCCTGTGGCTGGACAATACTATATTCAATTTCCCAGAAGATAGACCCTGCCACCTGAGGAACGACAAGGCCTGGGGAAGGAGAATACTTTACTGTACAACAGTGTACCTGTAATCCTCTGTGCTCAGAATCCGTAAAGACCACTAGAACACAGTATCATTTAACAAAACAACAAATACATGAACAAGCTGTCCACAACAGAAGAAGAGGGTCTACTGACCACTCACGGACACCAGATTCTCGACTCTCAGTGTCATAATATATCATAATATATTGAGTGCGTTAGGAGGAACTTCACTCATAGGCAGGTTGAAGGAGACTTCTTAACACCAACAAGTATTAACAAGGGCGTACTGCGATAAATTACTCAAATACCCCTTAAGCAACTGGCCTGCTAGCTCTATCCCTCCCAGTCTCCTCACAGTAACACTGCTTTGAATGCATGTCTCTCTTTTGTAAGGGATGGACTGTGACCAAGGTGTGGAAACACATAGCTCTCAGCAGTGAAGAAGATATGACTCATGCAAGAGGGGAGGGGGAGGAATGTAGAAGGAACAGGGGGGGAAGGTGGCTGGCCCACACGTGGCTTAGTGCCCTTACACGCGAGGACACTAGTGTCCGCCACCGGTGTCGGACACTAGTTGCCTCCCATATTATCAAATGGAGCCTTTCACACGAGGCAACAGCTGTGTCCCAAGCAGACAACTTCCGGGCAACAGATATTTCGGTGTCTCGCTCCCGCAACACGTGGCGGACACTGACGGTTGCCGCCACTCACTGCAAAGCATTGTTTTAAATGGAAGCTTTCACACGTAGCCACCAGTGTCCGCCACCGCTGCCCACTGGCCAGCTTCTCATGCTCAGTTTGACACCCACCATCATCCCATGATGGAAGGAGACGGCCTATCAAGGACAATTTCGAAGATGGTGGAGAAACTGAACACGGAGGACCTCATTTGTGAAATAGAAAAACTACCAGCACTATGGGACCCATCTTGTGAGGGATATGCAAATAAGATAGAAAAGCAGAACTGCTGGAATGCAATAATGGTGATACTCATTCCTGATTTTGAAGAGAAACCCCTCTCAGAAAAGAAAGAAATACGTAAGCAACAAGTAGAAGCTCTTCGTTTCCCGCCATTCTTCCGACTGAGGTGTGTGAGTGGCTCACTAGTTGCCAGGCGGTGTCTTGAGCAAGGACACTAGTGTCCGACACCGGTGGCGTACACTAGTGTCCTCGTGTGTAAGAGCACTTACACACAACCAGTGTCGCTGAGCAGACACTGTCATCTTAAAAAACATTCACTACATGCTTACAACAGGGGCTGGATGCATTCTGATCACTATGTAGGCAAGACAAACTCGTCAGCTAAATAATACAGGGGAGCTCAATGTGGAAAAACAACAGAAAATATGAAAATTAAATGGGGGAAAAGGATGACTACATGCAGGGGTGTTGTACAGTAAATTCAGTGAAAGCGACCAAACCGTTATCATACATCACGCATCTTCACTTCATACATGTTAGCCTTCCTTCACTCTCTCCTCCTCCCATCTCCTTCCTTCCTTCATCACATCTTTCTTCTCTCACTTCCTCTTCTTTCCTATTTACTTCTTTTATTCACTACTTATGCCTCACATAACAAAATATATTAATATTCAAAACATTACCACCAAGAGAAACTGAAAAGAGAAAAAAATTACATTACAAAAATTTGGAAGAAAAGACAGAAATATACAAGATCAGAAGATCGATCCAACAAGAAATTACTACACTATAGTGGTTTTACTCCTGAAAGGACGTTTGGGCGTCGGCCGCGTAGGGGAATTCCCCGTGAACTGCGTTGCCGTGTCTTTACAGGACCGACTTGGAAAGGACAGGCGACCGTCCTTCTTTCCTCCCCCCCCCCCCCCCCTCTCTCTCTCTCTCTCTCTCTCTCTCTCTCTCTCTCTCTCTCTCTCTCTCTCTCTCTCTCTTTCACAGTATTGTATGATACTGTGTGAATATTTTTTCTATAATTTATTAGTTCGATTTGGGGCAGAGCAGATTTGTCGCCCTGTTGTCTCACTCACATTAGTGGCTTTGGCTGTTCGAGCTATTGCTCTAGAGGATGCAATTATAGGACCTCTATTGGCCCTTCTCTTCTAAAAATACTTATTCTTGTTGTGAATAAGTTCTTTCTCCCGGCTGTGAAGAACATGCAAGCACTTGGTAGTTGCTTCCATTATGGAGGTGTCCCTCGAGAGGCTGAGCCACCCCTCTCTCTAACCTGAGTCACCTGACCCTACCAATAAGAACCCAGGGTGCTCAACCTAAATGACGCACCTAAAAACCTAAAACGCCGCAAAGCTATGCTGTCAAATGTTGTGATATTTATGTAAAACCTAGACTACCTATTATCTTAAAACCCGAACCATTCATAGCACTACATGATTTGATGGGATAAGTATTCCATACTTAATACTTGAATTTCAATAAAAAAAGTAAAAAGAACTGATACGTTTAAGAGAAATTGCATAATGTGGCAGAGTAACTAACGGATCTCAGTCAACGCCTAAACGTTCTTCTGAGAATAAAAAGAGTATAAGTGGGAGCCATTACGAAGGCAATTCAAAATATTAAGGGAAATTTCCTTAGATTCTTGAACGCCCATATTTCACTTATTTTTCATTCCTCTCTCCAAAATCCCCGATTCTCCACAGGCCCCCAAGCTTACTTGAGGGATTAGTCAGGTTGGGGGGAATGGAAGGGTGGACTTCTTGTCAAAAAATACCGCAGCAGAAAATGATGTGGAAATGCCTGAATCTCCATCACCTATCACCTGGTCTAGTGATGACAAAGACTAGATGAGGAGGAATCAGCCAGAGGAGGAGGTAGAGGCCATGGAGAAGAGGAAGGGAGAGGAGATGGGAATGGAGAAAGAAGTGTAGGATTTCTTACCAGGATGAGCTCCACTAGAAGGGAGCTCCAAACATGCCATCACGCCAGTATAATAGAATATTTGAGATGATGACAAACATGTGCCTGATGTAAAATATTGTGGAATGTGTGTTGTAGCATTAAGCGAATTATCAGTAATAACACACAGTTAATATTCACATAAGTAATCATATAAATAATCTTTTAAACAGTGGTAAGGTGGGTGCCAGCACAAGAAGGCAAGGAATTTCAATGAATAATGACTCACTGAGGAAAATCTTTTGCGCAAGTCAGAGAGAGATATTTTGAGAGTGACACCATGTCCTGTCATCTGAAATTGGTATAAAGATATCAGTCACGGAGATAGTGATAATCCCTTAAATATTTTCCACACCTTGATCAGATTAACTCTGAGTAGCCTATCCCACACTGAATACAGACCCAGAGTAGAAAATGGAGCACTATGATCCATGTTATGAAATCCATAAATTTGCCTGGACCAATGACGTTGAACCCCCTCCAGCATTGTGAGGGTTGACCTCACACCCTTTGTCTCCTGGGACCTGACGCCAGCCTCAGCTGGCCTCAGGTCCCAGAGGACCGGAGAATGGAATGCGTTCTAGTACTGAGTATAAGTTCTATATATATAGTTCTAGTACTGAGTATAGGTGACAAAAAAAAAAAAAATAAATAAATAAATAAAAAAAAAAAAAATCAGTTGCTCGCGTGTCGCACGTCCACCTCCGAGACCTGGGTGGACGCAATTATCCATGTCCGCCACCGAGGAAAGGCGGACACAGACTGGGGAATGTAGGGGTGGTTGCTGGCCTTGTCAAGTCACGGCCAGGGCTGGCATCTGGAGACAAAGGGTGTGAGTTGACCTCACACCACGTGGTTGGCCGAGGCTGGCGTCAGGGGACCGGAGAATGGAATGCGGGCGGCTGGCGAAGCGTTCCGCCACGATCTTGTGTACAGCAAGTCCCTCCATTGATCTTGTAGTATGTCTAGATCTTCTTTCACCAGCATTGGAAAGTGCACTACCAGCCTTGATATAGATTTCATATTTCTTTGTGGAGACAAGGCTTGACTGGGTTCCAAGGCTCTTATTAAGGCAAGGACACTTTGCTGTTCAAAGGTGAATTTTTTCCTTATCTGTCCACATAGTTCAACCAGGAAGATTTTACTTTACTAAACGCAACGGGACAGGACAAGCAGGGTTGTCATCTCTGGCTGATTTTCAAATCTGGACAGCAAGGAATCGTAATTGATTACAATAATATTATTATTAATAATAATAATAATAATAATAATAATAATAATAATAATAATAATAATAATAATAATAATAGTCATTAATACCATAATTATTAAGCCTACTTTTGATATACTAACATGTAACTATTACTGATCGTAGTGGTAGTAGAAGTAATAGTAGGCTACTGTCTTGACTGCCAGATTTGTACCATGGAAATGAACAAAATTCACAAGATTTCCAAATTTATTCAAACAAAATTCACAAGTTCACAGGGTTTTACCTAAATTTCCAAGCTCTTGTGAAAATTCATAGGTATTCCTGACCGTCTTGGAGATACACCCAACATTCTTGACATTTTCCTGACCTCTAATCCTTCTGCTTATGCTGTCACCCTCTCTTCTCCGTTGCGCTCCTCCGGTCACAATCTCATATCTGTATCTTGTCCTATCGCTCCAATCCCTCCTCAGGATCCCCCTAAGCGAAGGTGCCTCTGGCGTTTTGCCTCTGCTAGTTGGGGGGACCTGAGGAGGTATTTTGCTGATTTTCCTTGCAATGACTACTGCTTCCGTGTCAGAGACCCGTCTTTGTGTGCTGAGCGCATAACAAAGGCAATAGTGTCTGGCATGGAGGCGTACATCCCTCACTCTTTTTCTCGTCCTAAACCTTCTAAACCTTGGTTTAACACAGCTTGTTCTCGTGCTATACATGATAGAGTGGTGGCCCACCTTTATATTTCTGCCCGGAACTATGCCAAGTCTGTTCTCCAACTAGCCAAAAACTCCTTCATCAACAGAAAGTGTCAAAACCTTTCAAGATCTAACTCCCCTCGTGACTTCTGGCATCTAGCCAAAAATATCTCCAATAACTTTGCTTCTTCTTCTTACCCTCTTTTATTTCAACCAGATGGCACCACTGCTATCACATCTATTTCTAAAGCTGAACTCTTCGCTCAAACCTTTGCTAAAAATTCTACCTTGGACGATTCTGGGCTTGTTCCTCCCTCTTCTCCACCCTCTGACTACTTTATGCCACCTATTAAAATTCTTCGCAATGATGTTTTCCATGCCCTCGCTGGTCTAAACCCTCGGAAGGCTTATGGACCTGATGCGGTCCCTCCTATTGTTCTCCGAAACTGTGCCTCCGTGCTTGCACCTTGCCTTGTCAAACTCTTTCAGCTCTGTCTGTCAACATCTACCTTTCCTTCTTGCTGGAAGTTTGCCTACATTCAACCTGTTCCTAAAAAGGGTGACCGTTCTAATCCGTCAAACTACCGTCCTATTGCTTTAATTTCCTACCTATCTTAAGTTTTTCAATATATCCTCAAGAGGAATATTCTTAAACATCTATCACTTCACAACCTTCTATCTGATCGTCAGTATGGGTTCTGTCAAGGCCGCTCTACTGGTGATCTTCTGGCTTTCCTTACCGAGTCTTGGTCATCCTCTTTTAGAGATTTTGGTGAAACTTTTGCTGTTGCCTTGGACATATCAAAAGCTTTTGATAGAGTCTGGCACAAAGCTTTGATTTCCAAACTACCCTCCTACGGCTTCTATCTTTCTCTCTGTAACTTTTCTCAAGTTTCCTTTCTGACCGTTCTATTGCTGTTGTGGTAGACGGTCACTGTTCTCCTAAATCTATTAACAGTGGTGTTCCTCAGGGTTCTGTCCTGTCACCTATTCTCTTCTTATTATTCATTAATGATCTTCTAAACCAAACTTCTTGTCCTATCCACTCCTACGCTGATGATACCACTCTGCACTTTTCCACGTCTTTTCATAGATGTCCAACCCTTCAGGAGGTAAACATGTCACGCAGGGAAGCCACAGAACGCTTGACTTCTGTTCTTCCTAAAATTTCTGATTGTGGCAGAGCAAACTTGGTATTGTTCAATGCCTCAAAAACTCAATTCCTCCATCTATCAAATCGACACAACCTTCCAGACAACTGTCTCCTCTTCTTCAATGACACTCAACTGTTCCCCTCTCCTACACTGAACATCCTCGGTCTGTCCTTTACTTATAATCTGAACTGGAAACTTCACATCTCATCTCTAGCTAAAACATCTTCTATGAAGTTAGGCGTTCTGAGACATCTCCGCCAGTTTTTCTCCCCCCCCCCCAGCTGCTAACTCTGTACAAGGGCCTTATCCGTCCATGTATGGAGTATGCTTCACATGTCTGGGGGGTTTCCACTCATACTGCTCTTGACAGGGTGGAATCAAAAGCTTTTCGTCTCATCAACTCCTCTCCTCTAACTGACTGTCTTCAGCCTCTCTCTCACCGCCGCAATGCTGCATCTCTAGTTGTCTTGTACCGCTATTTTCATGCTAACTGCTCTTCTGATCTTGCTAACTCCATGCCTCCCCTCCCGCGGCCTCGCTGCACAAGACTTTCTTCTTTCTCTCACCCCTATTCTGTCCACCTCTCTAATGCAAGAGTTAACCACTATTCTCAATCATTCATCCCTTTCTCTGGTAAACTCTGGAACTCCCAGACTGCGTCTGTATTTCCAGCTTCCTATGACTTGAATTCCTTCAAGAAGGAAGTTTCAAGACACTTATTCTTCAAATTTTGACTACTGCTTTGACCCTTTTATGGGACTGGCAATTCAGTGGGCATTTTTTTTTTATTGAATTTTTGTTGCCCTTGGCCAGTGTTCTTCCTACATAAAAAAAAAAAAAAAAACTATCCCGGGTCGCAAGCTTTCTAAGCGCTTGCGAGAATTGTGGGCGGGGAGCGGGGCGGAACGAAGGAAACCGCCACTCGTGGGCAGTGATGCAACATGTTAGGTGAAAACAAGCCGACGTGAGTGTATTGTTTTCATTAATATCTTGAACATACAAAATTATCTGCATACAGATCAGTCATGAGTGAAAACCATTATTAAAACTGTGTAGCGTGAATTGTTTCAAATTAAGTAAATAGTAACATTTGCTTACAATGAGCGTGGAACAGTTAAGTCTTCCAGTGGTATGTGGCATTCTAACAGGGCAGTTAAAGATGTCTGAATGGCCTTTCTGTCTTGGGCTATGACTTACAACACATCATTGTGTTCAGGTACAGTGCCATAATGCAGTGTGAGGTCATGATTGATACAACCAATTCACGCTAAAATACTCTGCAGAGTGGCTTGTATTTGCACAGGTGATGAAGTAGGAAACGTCTGAAGAAGCGATATACGGGACAGAACGTTCCCTTAACATGACTGAATCTGAACAGAGGGGCAAGGGACCTCGCTCTCACCCTTATGAATGACCTGTGACCTAGAGAGCTGCTAGACCTACTCCCTGCATCACAGTTTTCCTGTGCTCCCTTCGATAATCGCTAATAATAGACCATATTCGTTATACTATAATACTTGCAGTCTGTCTAGACAGAATTGAATAATAAATAGGGATGCCTAAGAGATGAACGCCCCCAAACCCCGGAAATAGTGTGAAAATACCAGCAAAGAGGCGCTTTGACATTTCATTTCATAACTGCCGTATTTACAGCACCATGCAGCAGGTTTTACTAGTCGTATTGGGCAACATCAGGCATTATTTTGACCCGGAACGTTTTACTATATGGCTGTTCTTTAAAATGTGTCTGTCTTTCCTTCGATCAGAATAAAAAAAAAAAATAAAAGAAATAAAAGAATCGGCCCTACATACTGTATATGATTACTTTTGTTCAATTGACAAAATCACAATGCAATTCACTTCAAAATAGCACAAACTTCAAGGAGCGTGTGGTTAAGGCTGCTGCGGTCTCTGTGAGGGACACATTGCCATTAAACTGAACGACACGTTTTCCTTGGGCAGCATGCCAGGCAACTCCTCTGGATTGTTTTTCAGTGGTCATGTAGGCAGAGGTCTGAGGGGCTAAAATTTTGAGCCCTTGTGAGAACTTAAAAAGACGCCTCATTTCTCCGCTCAAAGCCTCTATCGGTGTATACCTTTGGAAGTTGACTAACTCCCCGATTACTAAGCGGATTGATATTGGTTTGCTCCGGGATGGTGAATCTGCTCGACCCGGATCCTCATTGCTTCATCCACTCGTCACGGTGGATTAATATATATTAATTGAACTAGTTCCCATCACCATTAATTTCCCTGTTGGAACGGTAGTTCCGACATTACTCTGTATTAATTATATAAAAATATCCACATCTAACGAGAAAATCCTTTGAAGTAAGCGAAGAAAACATTAGGTAACCTATAACATTCACATAACATAAATCGGAGATAAGAGATACACATGTAAAAATGTAACTAAAAAGACGATTGGTTTCAATAAGCTAAATTATCATACAAATTATTATGTAACTACTAAAAATACGAATAATAAAGATAGAAACAATGTAAAGGTATGAAAAACTCTGAAATAGAATAAAATATTCACTGCAACACAAGCCGGAGTTAACCTTAGCAGTCAGTCAGCCGGTGTTGGCGGCGGTCGGTCAGCTGTTCCGTGACTCTCACCCGCTATGTCTTCCGGCGCCCACTCCAACAACAGCAATGGCAACGGAAACTCCCTCAAGCTGTATTACCACCCCATGTCCTTCTACTCGCAGAGAGTGAGTGGCGGGACCTGGTGTATATAGTCTTTTGCGGATAGTCTTAGTGCTTGGGGTCTTCCATAGATCTAAATAGTGCTTGGCTTTCACCGTATGCCGGTGAATATTCATAGGGGTAGTGTTTGTCTATCTCTATAGGTCTGGTTGTTCGTATGGGTCTATTAGGTTGTGTATTTTTGGTTTTGATGTTTGCTACTCAGAAGTTCGAGTTCTTTTGGAGGTTCTCAGTGAGGACTCCGGCAGCTGTTTTGTTTGGGTTGAAACACGCCGTTATTTGGTTTAGGGACAGATATTTCTGTTGGTTAAAATTTAGGCTGAAGGGTGTTTTGGTTGTTTTGTCCAGGCCGTTTTTAGGTCAGACTTAAAGATACTGGCCATGTTTTGGTGTAAGTTGCAAGGCAACCAGACTGGCATGACTCCCATCTCGCTCACTGCACCCCACCCTTGGCTCTGTCTGGACGCGTCATTAGTCTTAAGGCTAATGATGATGTTAATGTTAATAAATATTCTAAAGCCACAATCCACAGTAGCAGCAGCAGCAGCGGCGCTCCACAGGGACCCCCTTGAAAACATGACGGATTTCCCTTGATGACGCTTGTGACATTAGTGAGTGGTTGATGACTTATTATGACTGTAATGGACATAAATTTTCAGCATACTGACAAACTACACCCTGTATGCAGGACTTATGGTTAAATCTTGAAAGTCATGCATGTCATTCAAGAGATGGGTCGTCAGGCTTCTCTTTAATATCTTGAGGTTCACATTGTTTATGATATAAGTTGGGAATCTGTTGTAGAATCCTGGAGCACATCTTGCACAGGCTCTAAAACGCAGGGCAGAGTTGCCACATGGTTCCAGTAGTCTCTGCTGATCCTCACTCATAGCATTATTACAGCATCCACAGAAAACTCCATACATTTCTGCTATTTTTACCTTAGACTATAAGGCATTTAGGCTAAACTGTCAAATCTTACAACCACTAAAGATCTCAGTGTCATTAGATTGGGATGTAAGATATTTTTGCACTTATATAATGGTTGTAAGTAGTTTTGGCCAGTTCTAGTTTGAGTTTGAATACATTTTATCCTTTTTTTAAGTTTGGATTGTAATATGTAACAGCCATTTTCAGTTTAAGTTGTTTTTTGTTTACACTGTCGGATATTTTGTTAGTTGTAAGATGATTTGGTCCAGATGTTAATGCCTCATAAAAGACAGACGCACCAGAACAATCAAGAAATTTGTACCCTACCACCACACCCACAGGTCCTCATGGCACTGTATGAGAAGCGTGTGCCATTCAAGAGCCAGGTGGTGTCACTGTTCAACAAGGAGCAGTACAAGCCCTGGTTCCTGAGACTCAACCCTCGTGGGGAGGTGCCGGTCCTCACAGATGGAGTGAAGGTCATTCCAGACTCTGTGAGGATTGTTGAATACCTGGAGGACAATTTCTCAAATGGTAGGTGTGGTTTAGTGTTCATGATCATGTGGTGCATGATTTTTTTTTTATTAATTCACTCATTTATTTTTATATATTTACCATTTATTTCATGTAAAAGGAGCACTGAGTTAGGGCAACAGGAAGAATTAGAAAAAGGCCCACAGAGATGCTAGCCCCTAAATAAAAGCCAAAAAGGATCATCCAAAATTTGAGGATAAGTGTCTTGAAATCTCCGTCTTGAAAGAGTTCAAGTCATGGGAAGGAGGATTTACTTTATTCAGGTCTATTTTTGTGCCTTGTGTTGTTTCTTAAATTATAAAAATATGATAATGTGCCAGTTACTGCATAATAATTTCTTTATTTTTCAGAAGATAAAGGTATGATTTTGTGCTACTGATTGTATAGTATGTAATTGATTTCTTGATTTCTGTAGTTTGTCATTTCTTGAATAGCAAGTTTATGATTTTGTTTCAGTGATTTTATAGCAATTAATTTCTCTCTCTATTTAATTATTTGTATACTGTTGTGTAGCTTAGCAATTGCACCATGAGAGAATTGTAAAATGATTACTTTTCTTAAGAGAGTACAAGTTGCAATTAATTTCCTGTATTTATCATTTTATTTGTGCATATTGTTACATGTAGGTATGTATGTATGTATCTTGTATACCTTGATAACTAGGCTCCACCAACAGCCACACACCACATTGTCACACCTTCCACCAGGCCAGTTTGGACAGTTGACACCCCGGGAGAAAGGCAGCGAGGAGAGCAAGAAGATTCAAGCCTTCAGGGAGTGCTTTGAGGGCCTGCCAGTGGGAGCAATGACATATGGGACAGCTGGCAACCCTCACCTGTGGGATAATCCTAAGTTCCCCTTCACCCCAGCACTCTTCAAGCAGATGGCAGGTGTGTGTGGTTTGCTTGTTTGTATGATTGTGGTGTAAATTTGTTTTCTGTGCTTGAAGTGGAAGTGCCTACATGTGTCTCATCTGCTCTTAGGTGGTTGCCTGCTGCCCTGTAGAACCCTATCACAGTAACCTCTGTTAGAGATACATGTTTGAATGATCGATTCACCTACAGGTACACCAGGCATTCATTACATGCAAGGGTTATGTTTTGTGAAAAAGCTTGCATAATGAGAATTCACATATATCAAACCTGTCATCCCATCAATTATAAGGGGTTATGTTCTATGACCTGTTTTTGAACCCTCTTAATATTTATTCTGGCACTATTTTTCAAAAGCAACAGTTAAACACATTAGTAAATATAATTTGTAAAATATAATATGAAAAGACATTGTAAACAAACAAAAAAAGTAAAAAAATGTGGGCTTTGTAAGGTGCGAGGAAAGTATGAGAAAACATTTGCACCCACCGTCCACTAGTGCAAGTCAGCCACCTTACCTCACCAATCAGTAGCACCTCCACCATTATTCACATAATAGGGAATTTTCTCGCATATTCAGAATACTTGGCACACTTAGGTTAGTCTCATATGATAGAATTCACATATTTTGAATACCCAGTGTAGATGAGAAGTAAAAATGAATGTGAAAAGATAGATGGAATGTGTAGTTAAAGAAAACCTCCTTCTTTCATCTTAATCTTTTCATGTAGATTGGAGGTACACATGTTTGTTTTTGACTATTGAAGGAGTAGGCAGACAGTGTTGGGAGACAAAAACTTGTATATATTTGTAAGCAGAAATTATTACCTATCTTTCAAAATATTAGGAGCAGTCTTTTTTTTTTTTATATGTAGGAAGGACACTGGCCAAGGGCAACAAAAATCTAATAAAAAAAATGCCCACTGAAATGCCAGTCCTACAAAAGGGTCAAAGCAGTGGTCAAAAATTGATGAATAAGTGTCTTGAAACCTCCCTCTTGAAGGAATTCAAGTCATAGGAAGGTGGAAATACAGAAGGAGGCAGGAAGTTCCAGAGTTTACCAGAGAAAGGGATGAATGATTGAGAATACTGGTTAACTCTTGCATTAGAGAGGTGGGCAGAATAGGGGTGAGAGAAAGAAGAGTCTTGTGCAGCGAGGCCGCGGAAGGAGGGGAGGCATGCAGTTAGCAAGATCAGAAGAGCAGTTAGCACGAAAATAGCGGTAGAAGACAGCTAGATATGCAACATTGCGGCGGTGAGAGAGAGGCTGAAGACAGTCAGTTAGAGAAGAGGAGTTGATGAGACGAAAAGCTTTTGATTCCACCCTGTCTATAAGAGTAGTATGAGTGGAACCCCCCAGACATTTGAAGCATACTCCATACATGGACGGATAAGGCCCTTGTACAGAGTTAGCACCTGGGGAGGGTGAGAAAAACTGGCGGAGACATCTCAGAATGCCTAACTTCATAGAAGTTGTTTTAGCTAGAGATGAGATGTGAAGTTTCCAGTTCAGATTATAAGTAAAGGACAGACCGAGGATGTTCAGTGTAGAAGAGGAGGACAGTTGAATGTCATTGAAGAAGAGGGGATAGTTGTCTGGAAGGTTGTGTCGAGTTGATAGATGGAGGAATTGAGTTTTTGAGGCATTGAACAATATCAAGTTTGCTCTGCCCCAATCAGAAATTTTAGAAAGATCAGAAGTCAAGCATTCTGTGGCTTCCCTGCGTGATGTGTTTACCTCCTGAAGGGCTGGACGTCTATGAAAAGACGTGGAAAAGTGCAGGGTGGTATCATCAGCGTAGGAGTGGATAGGACAAGAAGTTTGGTTTAGAAGATCATTAATGAATAATAAGAAGAGAGTGGGTTAAGCAGTCTGCTTAACACCATTCATCCATCAACATCAGTGCTTCTTACATCCACTGGTGTGCCCCCAGAGATGGCAAGGATCCGTCACATCATGATTAGAGGACATGCAGATAAGAACCCTGAATTCCAAGAAACTTTGCTGGAAAAGGCGTCAGCAGCAGAACACGGGGACCAGAACCTAAACAAGACTGCAGAGGAGATGGAGGAGGTAATAAAGAAGTTTGATTTAGCACTAGGAAGAGCTGAGGAGGAGCTGGCAACACACACGGGAGGTAAGAAGGATAAGTTGAGGTGGTGAGTTGTTAAAAAATTTGAAATTTCTTCCGTTTTGAAATTCATTCCTTGATTTCTTTATACTTCTATCTTCAGAACATGCTGATTGGTGGCTGTGTGGAGAACTATTTAGCATTGCTGACATAGATCTCTCCATCCTTCTAAACCGTCTGTACGTGCTGGGACATGAGAGTAGGTTTTGGGCAGAGGGTAAAAGGCCCCACCTTCAGGCTTACTGGGATAGGATACAGCAGAGAGTCTCCTTCAAGGTATCTTGAGTCTCCTTTTTTCTGTATTCTTGTTGTCTTTCTAAGATATCATTGTCATTTGTCACTTACTCTCATTTTGGTACTTCATATATCACTTTACTGTAGTTTGTTTCCTCAAATTGCACCATAATATCTTTGTAAATAGTTAGTCTTTAAGGGACAGGTGTCAACTAACTGTGGTGTTGCAGAGATCAACCCACATCTCCCTCGGTGGAGTTCAACTCGCCAGACTCCACCAGGCCTTCAAGGAGCACAGTGGAGTACTGGCCTCTGTGATGGTGGCCCTGGGCTTGGCTGCAGTTTCCTATGCTGTGTACCGACGAGTTAACAAGTCCTAGGGGGAACTCTGCGTGCATGTTGGCGTGTGTTGCTGTAGGTAGTGCTGTGCTCACTAGTGAGATCTTGGAGGAGGGCAGGTGGTGATGCAGTGTGTAGGAGACCTGAGCCACAGCCAGGAGACTCATGCCACTCATTCTTGTGTGAATTAAGTAGTTCATTCCATGCCTTGTTGGAAGTTCATGTGTTTAATGATTATGTACCATTAGTATTGTGTTGTTTTCTTTCCTATGAATTGAATATTTGTTGTATTAATAAGGCATTCATTTAGGTATATTATGGGTAATTTTCTCTAGTTATAATATTCATTGATCTTGTACTTCTGGCAAAAACACCCAAACTGCCATTTTTTTTACTGACTATAAAAGAATGTCTCCAGACCACACAATACTGAGTGGCATCCATTCAAAACTATTGTACATTGCATCATCATATCAGTCATGTGTCTGTCACACTCAGTATTGGCCTCTTTCTGAGCAGCGGGAACCCCTGGTGGCGTAGGTGGTCATGAAGTTTTGGTGAAATTTTCATAAGAATGCTGCTGTGTTGTTTCTGTGCTGAACGTGCTGAAGGCAGATGAAATGAGGCATCCTGTTGGAGGAGGCACACTTCAGCCAGTTTGCTGAAAGGGGCTTTCGACTCACTAGACTACTTAAGTCTGAGCACATCCTCAAATGCCCCGCACCTCAAATGTAAGGTGAAAGTTTTTATTCCAGTGTGATGGAAGTCTAACAAGAATCTTGATCTGTGTACTAAAGCAGAGAGATGAATTTGTGCATGAAACTTGGACTGTAATTTTATGTCCTAAAGTGCAAGAGAGAGAGATGAATAATTTGTTTTTTTAGAGAAGGAACTGCATAGGAAAAAATACTTCACATTTGTGTTGTTTGAAGTCCAGATCAACTTTGTGAATTAATGTCATGTAAAAGGAGTCTGAGAGATCTGTCATGCCATAGATTATAAGATATTAACTTGAAATAGTATAAGGCTGTTTGTCAGTTGAGTTCCACTGATATTGAAACCCAGTAGATGAGGAATGTCCTCCAGATGTTAGTGGCTCTTCCTGTAAGGGCAGTGAGACCTCCAGTTATTGTAGGAGATGAGATAGTCGCATAAGAAGAAAAAGAATGGTGTACTACCTCATTGTAAGTGTTGAATTTTGTGTGTATTGATTCTATTGTTGATAGATTTGGTTGTATAAATTCTCCCTGGATGGGTTATTGTTGCTGCACAATACAGTATCTGATCAAAACATTATTGGCTTGCTATTTCTCAGACATTATTGGTAGGAAAGGCAGGAAAAGCTTTTGTTTTGTCATTTCTCCATTAGTATTCAGAATAGTTTTGATGTGATTTGGTATACATCTGACAGTTTTCTGTAGTAATCAAAGGCCACATCCTTATTTGTTAGATACTGTATAACAAAATCGGAGCAGTGAAGTAGAATGATATTGTGTGGGGGTTTCCAGAGAGATGATGCAGTAGATTGCCTCTGTTGTATATGTTCATGGTCTTGTGATGTTTCATGTACATCACCTGGACAGATTTTTAGACTTAAGTATGGCTCAGATATTTGCTGCTTGCTGAAGGATGTAGAGTGTATTGGTATGGAATGGTTGATTGCCAAAGGTACAGGTTGATGATGTGACTTTTTGAACAATGACAGTTTTTTGAGCACTTACAGTCTGCTGCAAGTAGTTATTCATGTAAACATCTGTTAATTCAGCAACCACTCTCTGATGTACGGTCCTACTGTGCCTCGTAATTCTCAAAGTTTATCCACGTTGGAGTAGTTCAATATACACAGATATGTACGTATATAGAATACATATATATTTTCTATGTGAGACTTCCATTTTTATAAATTACTTGTCTGGTCATATCATACCTTACAACGAACAACTTCCTTGGCATGCACCTGCTCAGGAGCAGTGCATCACAAGAGTTCCCATCTCTGTACATCTGGTAACTACCCTTTCAGTAATGTGCTTTCAAGTCCTTTAAGCTAAGCGAACTCTCAGTCACAGAGTGTTAAAAGAAGTAGCATAACAGTAGCATATGAGTCACAGTAGTACCATAGCCTGGCCTGCAGCAACAAGTAATGAAATATATTCACCAATAATTAGTGGAGAGAATAAACAGTACAGAAGGGATCATGAAAACTAGGCAAAGGTGTATGGTTTTAATAGCCAGTTGTTTGAAAGAAATGAAGCTGAATGGAGAATCAGATCTCTTAGTTATAAATAGTCATGAAAACATTTGCCAATATACCTGGTGAAAAAATTAATCTTTCATAATCTTAATAGTGTTGGGTATTGTACTGGTCCTGTGGAGTGGTGACAATCCAGAATGTAAAATAACTAAAGAGCCAATTTTTATCAGCTGTCATAGCATGGAGCGTTAGGGCAAGTTAGCAGCGACAATCCGGCCTCAAGTGTTCAGAATCCTTACAGGTCACAGAATCACTACCTGTACACACAGCTTATATTTTGGGTCTACATAGTAATGGCAATACAGTTCATGGTGACTGGTGTGGTTAGGAGAGAGGATGTTATTTGTAACACTCTCTCTCTCTCTCTCTCTCTCTCTCTCTCTCTCTCTCTCTCTCTCTCTCTCTCTCTCTCTCTCTCTCTCTCTCTCTCTCTCTCTCTCTCTCTCTCTCTCTCTCTCTCTCTCTCTCTCTCTCATGTCTGGTAAGAGGAAGAGAGAGAGATGTACCTCATTCTCTCTCTCTCTCTCTCTCTCTCTCTCTCTCTCTCTCTCTCTCTCTCTCTCTCTCTCTCTCTCTCTCTCTCTCTCTCTCTCTCTCTCTCTCTCTCTCTCTCTCATGTCTGGTAAGAGGAAGAGAGAGAGAGATGTACCTCATATTCTCTCTCTCTCTCTCTCTCTCTCTCTCTCTCTCTCTCTCTCTCTCTCTCTCTCTCTCTCTCTCTCTCTCTCTCATGTCTGGTAAGAGGAAGAGAGAGAGAGATGTACCTCATATTCTCTCTCTCTCTCTCTCTCTCTCTCTCTCTCTCTCTCTCTCTCTCTCTCTCTCTCTCTCTCTCTCTCTCTCTCTCTCTCTCTCTCTCTCTCTCTCTCTCTCTCTCTCTCTCTCTCTCTCTCTCTCTCTCTCTCTCTCTCTCTCTCATGTCTGGTAAGAGGAAGAGAGAGAGAGAGATGTACCTCATATTCTCTCTCTCTCTCTCTCTCTCTCTCTCTCTCTCTCTCTCTCTCTCTCTCTCTCTCTCTCTCTCTCTCATATCTGGTGTGGTGGATAGGCATGTTCTTTGCATCTCCCTACCTTGCCTTCACCTTTCCATTTCTCCATCCTCTTGTCATTTGTTAAAGAGAGTGTGTGCACATGTGTGTCAAATGGATGAGTGTGTGAATGAATGAATACTCACCTGCAAGCATGTTCTTCATTTTCACTCAGGTAACATGGAAAACCACTGACAGGATTCAAACCCACCACACTGAGTATTTGAGGTGAGATTGATCTTGCCAGTGGCATCCTCATATCCTTTACCCTTGCCTCACCTTAGCTAAACTTAAAGACAATCCCTTCATCATCAGACTAGAGCAGTGGATTCAGGTTCACTCTGTCAGCAGACTTTTCATGTTAATATTAGAACAGTGGCTTCAAGAGGTGCTTCACTTTTAATCTTGATTAATGTTTCTTCATTTTATTTGTTGACTTGGAGTGTGTTTATGTTGGGAGAGTGTATGCATAATTTATTGTGAGGTGACATAATGAAGGGTTTCAGAGATCAGCTGTTAATCCTGGAAAATATGTTTCCTCACTTATTTTGTGCAGTATGGGACATCCTTGACTCCCCACTTATGTCAGATTTATGTTTTTCCATTCTCTCTCTCTCTCTCTCTCTCTCTCTCTCTCTCTCTCTCTCTCTCTCTCTCTCTCTCTCTCTCTCTCTCTCTCTCTCTCTCTCTCTCTCTCTCTCTCTCTCTCTCTCTCTCTCTCTCTCTCTCTCTCTCTCTCTCCTTGACTCATTATGAGTGGGTATTGTTATGTTCATGTCTGAGTTGCTATTCACACACACCCATGTTACTGTTCCATTACAGGTGTTCTGTTTTGGTGATGTTAGAAGTAATGGATGGCTGCCAGTCCTGCTGAGTCTCATGTCATCCCAGCAGGACTTTATTGTACACTCATGGTACTATAGGTGTTTGTTGACACTTACTATACTGCCACTGCTGCTGTAAGGTGTTTGTGTTTGACATTTAGTTAAGGTAAGCAGACAGACACAATCTCTCTCTCTCTCTCTCTCTCTCTCTCTCTCTCTCTCTCTCTCTCTCTCTCTCTCTCTCTCTCTCTCTCTCTCTCTCTCTCTCTCTCTCTCTCTCTCTCTCTCTCTCTCTCTCTCTCTCTCTCATGTCTGGTAAGAGGAAGAGAGAGAGATGTACCTCATCTCTCTCTCTCTCTCTCTCTCTCTCTCTCTCTCTCTATGTCTGGTAAGAGGAAGAGAGAGAGAGAGATGAACCTCATATCTCTCTCTCTCTCTCTCTCTCAGAGCTTGACAAGTAAACCCACTTTGTCTTGTCTATTCCATAAGAAAACAATCTGTGCATAGGAGATTACCTACATATTTATTTTTGTGGCATTCCACTCTTGTACATAACCTGGGCTCATTTGGCTTCTTTGTGCAGAACTTGTATATATATGGGAGGCAATTAAACTACAATATGGGACTGTTCTCTCATTTCCATACATACATTAAGTGAATGATTAGTTGATGATTATCACTTTCAGTGTCTAATCAGGTAAGCTTGACCATGTCTTCCTGAAAGTGTCTAATCAGGTAAGCTTGACCACGTCTTCCACACTAGAGGATTCCTGCTTTCACAGCTCCTTTAGGCATGGTAACCTTGTAAAACTTAGTCATTGCCTTGTGGTTTGCATTCTTCTATCTGTTTTACCCAAAGTGGGGCAGCTGAGGCAATATATTTAGATGTATACACTCATCTGCATTCACTCATGCCCTTGCTTAGAGGGAGAGGACCCATTCTCACTTTATCACTCACTGTGAATTTGTATAATTACCAAAAAACATCCAGCAAAATCTACTGCAGGATGTGACAACAAAGCTGGTTGTTTTTCATTTGATGATGTGTCAAAAGATGCATAGAAGTGTAGGGAAAAAAACAAAATAGAATTTCACAGGAGGAAAGATTAAAACTTATGTGTCATCACTACCTTGATGATGTCTGGAGGTATCTGAGGTATTTGAGATACAGACAGATAAAAGCCATGGCCGGGCATAAGAAAAAATCTCACAATAAATGATAAATTAATAACGATGACCTTATCAGCGATAACCGATGATTCAATAACTGGCAATAAATTTCTTATTGCCTGATAACCGATAACTAATAAATCAATAAATCTAAAATTCCAATACTAGCAATAATGATATTGATATTTTAAATAAAAAATTGATAAATCCAAATCTTTATCTTTATCTTAGAAAACTTAGAAAAATCTTAGAAAAAATTAAAATTCACTGTTTATCCTGTTTTGTCACTTTAAAGTAAAATAGCTATATTTGATTTTGAAAGTTTAAAACTTCAACATGCTCATGTTTCAAAAACTAAAATTATCGATTATCACTAGTTTGGAACCAAAGGTATTGGCAATACCGATGAATCGAAAACACAGGAAAAAATAGTTATTGGATATCTGATAATCCAATATCCCACCTATGATGAAAGCTGTATAGTCCATAGGGCACAGTTTGATGAAACACAGGACAGGTATGGGTTAAAAAGAGGCAGGATGGTGGAATTTGCTTAGCTGATAGCATTGTTGTGCAATCTGGTGATCACCACAGAGTGGGAGTTTCAAAGGGAGAAGCATCAAACCAGGTGCATTACAAATACCCTGGTAGCCATAAGGTAAAAAAAAAAAATTCCATAGGAGAGATATTTAAATGTATTTAATGGCACAGAACATTCAAATTCACTTCTGTAGTTATCATCCAACTGCTAAACCCCCAGGATGAGTGACAAGCATTAGAAAAATACTTGTGAAAATGAGAAACAAAGTCAAATACATCTGTGTACCTTTCAAGTGTACTCTCCCTAGAGACAAACTACACAAACTGACTTGTGAGAAAGTATGCAAAAAGCACAAGTCACTATGATCAACCCCAACAATCCAGAGCCTTTGTTCCCCACCAAGGAGAAAGCTGAAAATACTGCATCAGACTAGCTTATGTAGTGGTGGAAGTCCCTAAGACATCCTTCATCCTCCAGAGTACAAACACATGAACTACAGCTGCTAAGATTGCTCATAAACATAGCTTAAGTGAATTTTCTTTTAACAGAGATCAGAGGTTGAGTAACCTCCTGCACTCACTTCCAGTGTTTTACATTTTCCTTTAATCTCAAGTCCTCTGGTCTGCTGTCCATCTCTTTACAAAACCTGACAATATGTAGATTTTCAGCAATCAAAGAATTTGAGATTTAGGAAAATACTAAATACTCTTGGTGAGTAGAGTATGTTATTCTACAAGTGACCATGACTGCACCACAAACCCAAACCCACTGGGAAAGAAGGATATCACATGGACTCACCATATCACAATGCTGGGTCTTTGCCTGCTGAGCCAAAGTTATGACCAGCAGGATAACCCTAAGATACTTGCTAGTTAAGAGAAACTTACATCAAACCTTAGAAAAAGTACAACACTTTGTGGCCGACTAGATTTGTGCATTATGCGTGATGCAGATGAATGAGAATTGGCCTTGACTGACTGTTGACGTAATGTAAGAGTAACATTTTGTACATCTTATTGTGCTGGTTTAAATTGTTGCAGACTGTTGATTAGAAAAAGAGAGAAAAGTATGGAGTATTTCAAAGGATTTCTTAGCATACTATATTATCCAAATATTTATGCATGTGATTTGTGATTTCAGTAGCACGTGTGAGGTTGAACTTGACTGTTATAGGAATTCATAAATCTTGGCTGATATGCATAAAGAATTAGCCTCTTGAAGCATGAGACTGAGTTGATGAATGAAGCTTTTCAGCATCCAGGCCATAATGTATCATCAATAAAAATCTCAGACCTCATTCCTGATAGGATGTACATGTATCTCCCTTTAAATAATAATAATGATAGTAAATGCTACAGCACTTTCAATATAGCCACACAACCACCACAAAAGAGAAAAAAAGAAAAGTTTTCTTGTTAGGTGGCCATCAAAAATCCTTCCAGCAAACCTTACAACATGACTTGTTGAATTATCAGGAGATGAGTTTGGAGTCAATCCTGCAGTACCTGGACAAGGTACAACCACACTGGGTTGCTGGCATGTGCACTGACAGTTTTTTTCTCATTGACTCATAGTACAAAAGAATGTGTACACAAGTAAAAGAATTCAGATTGACCAGCCATTCTCTCCATTCATAAAAACTATTAGCAATAACTTGATGTCTTATATGTAAATGCATAAGGAAAGGGAAGGCAGAGACAAAACAGATAACCTGTCGCTATAACTATTGTCCATTTGTGAGCCGTTTGAATCTGAAAACAGTGACATTCACATGGCCAACTGTCACCCAGCTCATGACAGGCACAGGACCCACCTCCAAGGCTCTGTGACCTCAGGTGGTAGAAAGAAACAGATAGTTTCCGATAGTGAAGGGGCTGAATTCTACAGAGTTCAGGAGTCTGTATTCAGCATTATCACTAAATGAGATGATTTATGCATTACTGAGATTCATTAATGTTTACCTCACTGCCTCAAGTTTATTAAGGCCAAAATAAATAATCTACGAGCACAGGGATGGATGTCATACAGAACGAAAACATCCAAAATCAATCACTACAGATGCCAGAACAAACAACACAAAAATTAATCAATTACACAAACCTAAAGGGACACACATAAGAACACAAGGTGAGGTAATCCTACCTCCTCCAAGACCGACTGGAGGCGGAGTCCCCGTGTGGACCAGTCCAGGAGGGTACCCGCCCCTCCACTCCCTCCCCATAGTCCTCCATGCTGGACCTCTCCTCCTCTCTCTCATAGTCCTTCTTCTTCTCTTCCCTCTTCTTATCTTCCTTTTCCTTCTTCAGACCATACAAAGGCATCCCCATGAACATTGGCAGGTTGTCTCGATGATCCTGAAAGATATGCAGTTATGAGTGTCTTTTTTTTTTTTATATGTAGAAGGGGCACTGGCCAAGGGCAACAAAATTGCAATAAAAAAAAAAGAAAAAAAAGAAAAAAAAAAGCCCACTGAGGTGCTGGTCCCTGAAGAGAGTCAAAAGTGGTGGTTAAAAATTACAGGATAAGTGTCTTGAAACCTCCCTCTTGAAAGAGTTCAAGTCATAGGAAAGTGGAAATACAGAAGCAAGCAGGGAGTTCCAGAGTTTACCAGAGAAAGGGATGAATGATAGAGAATACTGGTTAACTCTTACATAAGAGAGGTGGACAGAATAGGGGTGAGAGAAAGAAGAACGTCTTGTGCAGCAAGGCTGTGGGAGGAGGGGAGGCATACAGTTAGGAAGATCAGAAGAGCAGTTGGCATGAAAATAGCAAAAGAAGATAGCAAGAGATGCAACATTTTGGTGATGAGAAAAAGGCTGAAGACAGTCAGTTAGAGGAGAGGAGCTGATAAGATGAAAAGCTTTTGATCCCACCCTGTCTAAAAGAGCAGTATGAATGAAATCCCCATACATGGACAGCTAAGGCCCCTGTACAGAATTAGCAGCTGTTGGGGGGGGGGAGGTGAGAAAAACTGGCAGAGAGAACTCAGAATGCCTATTTTCATAGATGTAGCTAGAGATGAGATGTGAAGTTTCCAGTTTAGATTATAAGTAAAGGACAGACTGAGGATGTTCATTGTAGAAAAGAGGAATGGTTGAGTGTCACTGAAGAAGAGGGGATATTTGTCTAGAAGGTTGTGTCAAGTTGATAGATGGAGGAATTGAGTTTTGAGGCATTGAACAAAGTATACTAAGTTTGCTCTGCCCCAATCAGAAATTTTCGAGAGATCTGAAATCAGGTGTTCTGTGGCTTCCCTGTGTCAAATGTTTACTTCCATGAAAAGATGTGGAAAAGTGCAGGGTGGTATCATCAGCGTAGGAGCAGATAGGACAAGAAGTTTGGCTTAGGAGATCACTGATAAATAATAATAAGAGGGTGAGTGACATGACAGAACCCTGATGAATACCACTGTTAATAGATTTAGGAGAAGAACAGTGACCATCTACCACAGCACCAACAGAATGGTCAGAAAGGAAACTCGAGATGAAATTACAGAGAGAAGAATAGAGTGTGTAGGAGGATAGCTTGGAAATCAAAGCTAATTATCAAAAGCTTTTGTTATGTCTAAGGCAACAGCAAAAATTTAAACAAAGTCTTTAAAAGAGGATGACCAAGACTCAGTAAGGAAAGCCAGAAGATCACCAGTAGAGCGGCCTTGATGGAACCCATACTGGTGATCAGATAGAAGGCTGTGAAGTGATAGATGTTTAAGAATCTTCTTGCTGAGGATAGATTAAAAAACTTTAGATAGTCAGGAAATTAAAGCAATGAGGGACTAGAATGGTCACTCTTTTTAGGAACAAGCTGAATGTAGGCAAACTTTTAGCAAGAAGGAAAGGAAGATGTTGATAGACAGAGTTGAAAGAGTTTGAATAGGAAAGGTGCAAGCATGGAGGCACAGTTTTTGAGAACAATAAAAGGGACCCCATCAGGTCCATAAGCCAATGTCCATGCCAGCAAGGGCATGGAAAACATCACTTCAAAGGATCTTAATGGGTAGCATGAAGTAGTCAGAGGGTGGAGGAGAGGAAGGAACAAGCCTTGAATCATCCAAAGTAGAGTTTGGGAACATTGCATTTAGTCCTTCATCCTTTTTTTCTTAATGAATCAATCTATGCCTAATTTTATTACATGGTTTCAATAGTCTTGATTTACATATCTAAAATAATGCACATTACAAATTTAACAAAAATTTATTCAAAATACACGGGAGCACCTTGAAATAATATGCTCTATAAACTTGAATTTTACCAGTCCACTTCATTTCATAACCTCTACAATTGATCTTTGAATTATGAAAAATTAAAATTACTCACAATGCATCAATCAAGAACCTGCATTTTCTGGCCTGTTTAAACTCAATTCCATTTCAGTTTCTTTCACTAAAGATTAAGTTAACTTTGACCTTGACTTAACAAAGTGATGCTTTTACAGTCTATCACCTGCTGCACTGTCTTCACAAGCAGCCACTCACCTTACATATTGAGGAACGTCTTCTAAGGGGAACCTCTTTGGTCCTCTCCTTCATGTTCTGGTAATGGAAGAGGCCACAACCAGGCAGCCCAGGAGATGCATCTCTCTTGAACCATACTCTGCAATTCACAGCACATCCTTTTACAGAACAAGTTGTTATGGTTCTTAAGGTAGCTCTACTAATAATGTGGCTAAATTTCTTCAACATAAATAACTGTGACTATCTATTAGGAATGTATGATGTCAGATGAATGGCTGAGATAATACAATGTCCCACACCCTATTTCAGCATGTTTTATAATTCAGTGATGTAATATTTGTGGCTTATGTACCAAAAATGTAATATTATGTATCGTTAAATGATGATTATCACCACTATCTCTCACAGTGATCAGAGTAAGTCTTAGAGATGAAAATACAAAATTATCAGTCACAGAGAACAGAAAATACATTATTTAAATCAGTGATGTCAGGAATAATTACAACAGAGAACAGAAAATACATTATTTAAATCAGTGATGTCAGGAATAATTACAAACTTTTATTGCACTGACTCAAAGCAGCATCTTTCCCTCATGAGTTGTTGCAACTAAGACCATAGCATAAAGCCATGCTATCTAGATTTGCTGTGGTTATGATCATCCCAGTATTTCTCGGAGATATTTTCTTGTTGGGGGATCAGCTACAAAACCTTATCACAGCCATCTCATTAGGAATATGTGGTGTGTGACTGATAACTGACAGATTAATCTTTTCCCTAATCAAACCATAATTCATTACTAGGCCTTCCCTCACTAATCTATTCATTCACCACACCTTTCTCTCTTGCCAGAATCTCTATCACCTCACCTGTACGTAAGGAACCAGATGGCAATGGCTATCGCGCCCCCAGCCACCTTCTGCGGCATGGTGTGGAAGAAGATGATGGTGCACACAAGCATGACATCACTCAGCACACTCATCATGGTCATCACACAGAAGATGCAGCGGATGTATGGAGTGAACTGCTCATAATTCATCTGTGGAGAAAGAACAGTAAGTAAAAAAAGTTTTGTGTAACTGAGTAAAAGTAAAAAACTGTAAAACTATACAGAAGCAGGGTGTGTAAATACATGTAGATGAATGTTTAGAAACAGGCCACAAGATACAATTTGTGTAAATGTCACTAGGAAACTTTTGAAAACAAGCAAATCTCAATTTATGAACACTCAATATAGGCATCTTTCTGTTACAAATTTAAGTTTTATCCTTTGTCCTAATATACAAATGAAGAAATTGCATTCACTAAAGGGAATCTCAAGAAAATTAACATAAACTTTTGAAAAATGCATTAGATGGAAAAATAAAAATCCACAGTTGATTCTGATTCATAAATTTTCAATGTTTGGTGCTGAATTGGGAAAAGGACAAGGGAGTCTAATTATAAGCAGCATTCTAAACAAGCAACATGGATGACTATGTTCCTGTGTGTGGTGGTCACCTTGAGTATGGCCATGTCATATGGGGTAAGGCTGTCCAGCGGAGTCTTGGTCTCCCCGGGATTCTGGACCTCTCCTCGATGGTGGTCCTCCATGCGGATCTGGTCTCGGATTCCCTCCCACCCATCTATGGTCTTGGCCTCCTCCAGGATGAACAAGTTGATGTACACTAGCAGGAAGGCATGACCTGTGGAGTGGTGGTGATGAGCAGGGCACTTCAGATGCTCCACCCAGACAAGTTCTTTATGTGATGTGACTAATGTGCAATGATCCCAAAGGTTCACTTGATATTAATAATCTTAAGAAAGGAATTAAATTGCTTGCACTGAAGTTAACTTTTATCCACAAAACTATTTAATTAGGCAATGCAATGCTGTATATAATGGCTAGATAATTTTTTTAGTGCCTAAAATCTTAATAATCACAGAAAATATAAACCAGTTATGAAAAGTAATAGATGATAATATTAGTTATATGCAAAACAAAGGATACATGATTCTAACAATCAACTTGCTCCTAACAAACATAATAAAAAAGTACCTGGTTTTTATCCAATATTAAAAAAAGATCTCAAAGGTTTATAGAAGAATACCTATCAATCCCCTGTGATATGAAAGAAGCCCATCACCTCAGATTGCACAGAGAGCTGCCTTCCCCAGAAATGAAAGAAACCTTCCATATGCCTGATATGGAAGAGTACTCGACAAATCACCCTAAAAAATAACGAAAATGCATCCCCCTCCTGTGATAAAGAAGAAAGATATGAAAGAAACATATTGTACAGTTTCCTACTAGACAAAATATTAGCAATTCTACTAAAATAAGAAAGAAATGTCTCATTCCCTCATGATTTAGGAGAACAAAACCTTACCTGAGATATCGAAGGAGTGCCAATGGAAGCCTGCTGTGTTGCAATCAATCTTATTCCTAATGATGGCTTTGCCCAGGCAGGATCCAGTGCGGTTCTCCACGTACCCGAAGAAGCACTGGCTCCAGAAGTACCACATGAAGGTCCCCACCAGCAGACGTGACATGTTTCTCTTGATGATCTCCCGGTGGCCGCAGCCAATGGTGGCACTGGTCAGGAGGATGAAGGACCCCACCACCAGCAGCAGCCATGCCCATGCCACCTGCACCATTAGTGGTTAGTGCAGTGGTGGTGATGACACAATGGTGATTACTAGCTACTTGCTTATAGGAGTGGTGGTAGTGATGCTGCAAGAATGTTGACAACAATGACAGCAATGATAATGAGAAAAGTAATGAGAATGATGATGATAATGAGAATATTACAAACATTTTGATGCTTGTCTTATGTATTTTTCATAATAGAAATAAATACAACTTTGCCAAGAAACTATTGATGGAGCCAAGATGAGCATAAAGGACCAGGAAGAGTGGTTGTCATTTCATCACTGGTGTTGAGAACTAAACCAGATACACAACAGTGAAGAGCCAACAAATATATTCAGACACCACAAAGTACCACTTGACACAAGCACAGGAAGTGAAAGATGAACAGGATAACTGCGGAGGTGTCACCGCAAACACACAAGTACCTCACACGGCAACAAAGGACTCACCTTGACATAGTACACATTGAACACATTGTCCCGCTGCCCCATGTAGACGTTGGGCAGGGGCAGGAAGTCGCAAACGAGAGAGCCGAAGAAGAGGCCCAGGGAGTAGAGCATCACTTTCACTTCGGTGGGGATAAACAGCACCTTACGACACACGTGAACCACGATAAGCGATAACACGTATTTCACAGACGCCTGTTCAGGTAGAGGCTTTGTGCCCTTGGCCGCCCATCGCCCCTTCTCTATGGGCTGCTTCCCGCCCCTCACACTCTGGGAGGCAGGTCGGCCTCTCTTGAAACCCGAGGAGGAGGCAGCTGGCATCCTGCTTGGCCAGAGTCAATCCCACGGACGGTCGTTTATCCCTTGCCGGGGTCGCGAGCGGAG